>NC_056729.1:994643494-994833494 GCF_019279795.1 Protopterus annectens
CAGCACATACCCACGGTCAGTACAGGGTTTAGAACTTATTTTCCTAGATGAGAGCTTATTCTTGTAGCAGTTTAGTTGCTTATTCTGTTTCTTGTAAGATTTACATATTTCACATACAGAAATAACTGTTTTATGCAACTGTTACATGAAATATGGTACATAATTATTTCCTACAATCAAAGGACATTTGCCATTGTCTTATTTTTGGTCAGGACACACCTACCCAAACAGGGACCTTCCCTCACAAAGTGGGACAGGAGGTACCCTGCTTATGTCAGCGCCTTAATCACCCTATATCCAACTGCCACTATGCAAATGTGTAAAGTATATATTCTCGATAATGCATGTGGGGAGCCATGCATCACGGTCAGGTGTTTAATCCCAGGTAGTAGGTTCTGCATGATCGGCTGGAGGCTGAGCAGTCTTGTGAACCACTGTTGCACATACAACTTGTGTCCAGATGTCTACAGGACTGGACATTGTGTCATGACACCAAGTCTGATGTTTACACAGGATACTTATCCCATGAGGGATGTCCAAAAATTGAACAGACCAATAACCTTCGATATTTTTGAATTTACAAAAATGTGATAGGGTTATACATGCAAGGGATACATAGTTTGCAATTCTAAGACTGCCTAGGGTGAGACTGCCTACTAGATATGAGTAGTGGTCACTATGTGCAGATATGGCTGCGCCAAGCTGGCAGCCCAAGTATGGCTGGATTTGGTGGATGTTCAGGAATGGGGGGGTTGTGTGCTGTAGAGGGGATGATGGGTATTCAATTATGCATCCAGGTGTGTTGTGGTTGGATGGCTCAGTTCAGGCCAGACCATTATGTGGTTATGTGCCAGTGACGTTTCTGTAAATGTGTATTGCACATTTTAAAATTCATATGTTTGTGGGATTGTGTTCTACAGTATGGCCTGTCAGGTTGTATTGCAGATGTGTATGTTTGTTCTTTGTGTTTCTTTCTGATTTACACACTGCTCCCTTATACATCTCCAGTTCACCTATTGTGCATCCAACACAGTCTCCCCTTGGCAAATTATTGCATTCCCCAATACCCCCACACCCATATCCCACACACTCCATCCATCCCTTCTCTGGTTGATGACCCATGGCACGGTCAAGGGAACACATTGCATACACTACATATCTCTGGCACCTGTATGGTTGTGAGGACTACCCTAGCATTTTTCACCTTCCACATGCTGTACATCACGCACATAGGTACACGCAAATACTTATCTTTTATGACATGGTAGGTAGACCCGGGTAATACTCGTTCATCTTTGGCCCATCCTGACAAGGATGCCTTGAACCGCAAATGGGCAGATTTTGGGCGAATGCTCTGACCATTGGTAGGGTTGCCACCTTTTTATATGGCCAGGATGGGATATATTTGGGACACACATCAGATTTTACAGGCCAACACATACTCATGGTCAGTACAACAGATAGTACTTTTGTTTTATGCCTAAATGTAAGCTTATTGTTGTAGCAGTCTAGCTGCTTCTTCTTTTTCATTTACTTGCTTATTCTGTTTCTTGTAACATGTAGGTATGTTACATACAGAAATAACTATTGTATGTGACTCTTACATAAGATGTGGGACATAATTATGTCCTACGATCACAGGATATTTTACATTTATAATGGTTTTGGTATGGACACAACTGCCCAGAGGGGGGCTGTCCCTCACAATGTGGGACAGGTGGTAACCCTGACCATTGGGCTAGACTTAGCTATTGGCAGCACGCTAACTCGATGCATTTTGCTTCCATTTGGTATAATTATCAACACTACAATAGAATACAGGCACAGGGTTTTAAATGTCATTTCTTCGAGGGATGGGGACTCAATATTCAGCTACGTGCATTTGTGTTTGCTTCTTATTTTTGTGTTCGCAAATCTGTCTTGCATGCTTTGCATACGTTTCAGTATCCACGGACACTGACAGGTGTGATTACTATTGGAGGCAGGCTGTAATATTCCGCATTTTAGGTTGCACGTAAACAGCCAACATGTCCACGATTCCGTGCAGTGCTTCGACATGCCCCATGCACTCACACACGTTTCCTATGCACGTGGATGTGGCGGCAGCACACCTTCATTAATATGCATATGGCGCTACTGCGTCATCTCTATGCCGCACAGTCGGCGCAAGCCTAACACCATCCTTGCGCCGAGCTTCATGAATCCAGGGGTATGTCTTTTTGCTATACACTGTTTTTAGGCACTGTGGTTTCTTAATGACTTGATTCAATTTACAGGCGTTAATTGCTTTATGCAGTTAAACTGAGAAACTGTTTGTTTGGATGTATTCTGATGAAGCGACCACAGAGGTTGTGAAAGCGCTTACTTTGAGCTCTTCAGTAAAGATTTTTTGCATTTTTCATTGAAGCATCATTGTGTTTATCCTGAACAGTCATGGTGCTTTGGCTCTGCTCTTCTGTTGATATATTTTTGCCTGCTCTGAGCCCTTCCTTTGCAGTTGTTGGTATACTTTTTCTTTTTGAGTTTTGCTGTTTGTGATACCAACACTGAACATGGCTGAAGGATTTGAAGTCAATATGGGTACATCTACCAGCAGTAATTTGGATCATATTCTATGTATGGAAACTAACCCCCTTATCAGTCAGCCTATTTTCCCTGAGTGATGCATTAACACTAATGAAGGTATGCAGCTACATTTCAAGGAACAATTTCATGACTATGAGAATAAAATGTTCAAATTTAAATGTCTGCAATGGCAGAGACTTTACTTTGAGGCTGCATTAAGGTATAAAATTGTACCCCGGGGACTAAGAGTCCTAACTATGCCTACTTATGGACACCTATATCCTGATCTCCTTAAGAAATGGCAACAAATGAACCTACAGCTAGGAGATGACTACATGAAACTGCTGATTGAATATTTTTTACTTCAGGAACATGAACTGACTGAGGATTTGAAGCATTCCTACAAAAATATGTTGAAATACTTTCTCTAGTGATATTATCCTTGACAGAATTGACAATTTACATGAACAGATTTTGGGGTATGAAAAACGTTTGCAGAGTGGCAAGTTAAAGAAACTTCAGAGAGGCTTAACAGATTTCCAGAGTGGGAGGGTCTTCGCATGGCCCAGACCAACCCAACAGGAGAATGTACGATCTCCTGAGCTACATGACACACCCCCTTCTGCAAGGATAGTGGAAGAAGATACTAGCGTACCAGCGATACCCATTGAAGTCATGCACTCACTAAGTACTACACCAGAGGCAACCAATATTGCATCCATAGACCATCCCTCTACCTCCAGTAAGGTTGATAGTGCTAACCCTAATAAAATAATTAAACCTTTTTTGGAAGGGGTGAGGCAACTGAAGGAATTGCCACTACTTCCTTTCCAATTACAAGAACCACTGCCCATCAAGGAGAGATCGAGGAGCCGTGGAAGGAGAGGCAAAGGCCTGAACAGGCAGAATATTCCAGCACAGCAGCAGAGATTCACCAGGAGTCAAGTTTCAAAGGTTTGTTCCTGAATATATCTGACATTACCTTGACTGAGTCGCAATTATCTGTTTTAAACAGAGGGTTATCCTTTATTCCTACCCAGAAAACTGACTTAGCTGATATTTTACAAGAGTTGAGGCTTTTTGCCAGAACACTCACATTAAAAACTATGTTTGGGAAGTCTGATATTGTACGTTCAACATTTTCCAAACCTAGTAGTTTTGTTCGAAAAATGCATCCAGTAGTGGATACTTTTGTTGCAGTATGTGAGGCCGAAATTAGACATATTTTTTCAGATGGGGCTCATTGTGGTCATTATAATCTCAGCACAACTGAAAATCATGCACTTTATGAGTTAAAACATCCATTATCTATTGAAATTAAACCTGTGGATAAGGGGGGAGGGGTAGTAGTATTCAACAAAGATTTCTATCTTTCGCAAATGTTTTTATTATTGAATGATGCTGATACGTATCAGAAAATTACTGCCATACAAGCTAAAGCTATTTCTTATAGAGTGTCTGTGATGATTTTTGACTTGTTGATCGAAGGAAGAATAACAGAGGAATTATCCAAATATTGTATTGTTGATATACCTTTGTATCCTTCCATCTATGGACTACCTAAAGTCCATAAAAACCTCTATACCCCCCCCCCCCCGATGAGACCCATTGTCTCTAGCAGAGGCTGGAGCACTGAGCCTTTATCCATCTGTGTGGAAAAGGCCTTACAACCAGTACTTGAGACCTGTGGTAATGTATTAAAAGACACCAATACATTTTTGTATAAACTGTATGATGTAGTTAGGAATACCACAGAACAGTACTTTTTTGTTACTATGGATATTACATTGTTATCTACTGTGATCCCCAATGCTTGGGACATTGAAAATATTAGGCATCTATTGTTCTTCAAGCAATGTTATTCTAGTGATAAAGTGAATTTGATATGCTCAATGTTAGAAATTATATTGGAGAATAATGTGTATTTTCTTTTGGTAGTGACATGTACCTTCAGAAGATTGGCATAGCTATGGGGACTCCTTGTGCCAATAGCTACACCAATATAGCCATAGCTGAATAGGAGAGCACCTCTTTCCTGACTAGTCCAACCTTTCAACCATACCTGAAATGGTATACTCGATTTGTGGATGCCGTTTTTCTCCTGTGGACAGGTATGCTAGATGAGCTAAATATCTTTATTGAGTTTCTGAACACCACAACATTGTTTCTTAAATTCACTAGTAAAGTGTCTTTAGAAGAAATAGACTTCTTGGATGTTAAACTTAAGAAAAGAGACATCTTAGGTATTTAGACTAGCATATATAAAAAACAGACTAGAAGAAATGCATTGCGCATAGAAGCAGCATGCACCCTAAATTTGTCAGTAAAAATGTAGTAAAAGGAAAATTCTTAGGACTATGAGACTGCATAATGATGATGTCGAACTTCAGTCAGCACTCGATGATTTGGGGAGTGAATTTAAAGATAGAGGTTATTCACAAAATATGTTTTGTTCACAGGTATCTGAATTAATGGCAGAGAGGTCCTCCAGAGGTAAACCTTTATTTATGGATAGAACAGATCATAATATAGGGCATGACCCTAGTGAACAAAATAAACTTAGATTTCCACTTACATATACTGGGGATATTAGAACAATCTGTGATGTATTTAAATGGAACTGGAATATCTTAAAGACTATAGGTGAACTAGATGGATTATTGGATGATACACCTAGGTTTTCCTTTAAGAATAAGAAAAATCTTAAACGTCAACTATGTTACTTGGATAGACAGAATAGCTATAATAAGATGTCACAAAGGAAAGGTACTTATATATGCAGGAATTGCACAGTGTGTCAATATGTGCACTCCTGCTTTAAATATACTCATATGGTTCCAAACTTTGAGATAGTGGCTACACATTACGCTGATTGCAAAACTAAGAATCTAATATATTTTGCTTTTTGCACAGCATGCAACGCCTACTATGTAGGCAAGACGAATTGTATGTTTAAGGAACGCATTCAAGAGCATTACATGAATATTAACAATCATAAAACTACCAGTGCTCTATATAAGCACATAGAACAAGAAGGTAGTTCACATATTTTCAAATTTTTTTGTCTTGGATATTTTATCAGAAGGGAAGAGAGGTGGTGACATTAAGAATCGCACCGAAGCCTTAGAACAAAAGTGGATTCTTAAATTAAATGCATATACACCACCTGGTGTTAATGAAGTGGTTTCTTTGAAGCTGTTCCTTAAAGCTAGAGGTTTAAAACACTAATGAGACAGATATATATATATATATATATATATATATATATATATATATATATATATATATGCATATATTTTATTTTATTTAGTTTTATATATATTTTTTGTATATACTTTACATTTATTAAGGCAGCTATTATTCAGTATGTTTCACATACTGTTACTCAGTATGCACAATATGTAGCTATTTTATATGTTTTATATACATGTATATATGTATATATAATTTCTACTATGTCTTTTTACTATACACTGTTTTTAGGCACTGTGGTTTCTTAATGACTTGATTCAATTTACAAGGCATTAATTGCTTTATGCATTTAAGCTGAGAAACTGTTTGTTTGAATGTAGTCTGATGAAGCGACCACAGCAGTCATGAAAGCACTTACTTTGATCTCTTCAGTAAAGATTTTTTGCATTTTTCATCGAAGCATCATTGTGTTTATCCTGAACAGTCATGGTGCTTTGGCTCTGCTCTTCTGTTGATGTATTTTTGCCTGCTCTGAGCCCTTCCTTTGCAGTTGTTGGTATACTTTTTCTTTTTGAGAAGTGCTACTAACTGCATGGTCATTCCATTGTGGAATATTAAGCACCTACATATTAACACATAAGTGGCAGCCACTTTAATATGGATGAGGTAATGGGGTATCTGGGGACTAAGGTAGATAGTGATCTCCCCTTTGACAATCATATCTCCAAAGTAGTTAGGACATCCTTCTATGTACACCATCAGATTGATAAAGGGTTCCCATCTAGACATACTGGGGTTATAGTGCCCCTTTACTCATCACTCATCAGTCCCTTCATAGGGTATAATAACCCATTTGGGATGTACCTCAGAAGACACTTCCAACAGCTGGAAGGTCCACGAATGTACCTCACCAAGAGGATTACTGGCCTTAAACATATGCCCTATGCAGCCAGACTGAATAAACTCCTGCTTTACTCAGTGGCATCTCGTTTACCCAGAGATGATCTCTGCAGGCCAACACAGCAATGTAGAACTCAGGCTTAATGGATATGCTCCACCTATGGGAATCCATGTCACAGTGAGCCACACACTGTAGTGAGCTGAACCTTGCCACAACAATAACTGGAAGATGCTGGAGGAACGGATTCCTGTCACAGACACTCCCCATACTTTGGAACAATATCCCTAACTACATTATACAGAGCCCCTCAATAACACTCTGCAAGAGAAACCTTGAAGAGTGGATGGGGAACAGTAGATGCACCCCAGGCATCCCGTCATTGGCTCTGCTCTACAGAGGGACAGTTAATGAATCAATGGGGTGGCAAAAGCTGACACATTTTGGATAGGCATATGAATGGCCTCTGGCAGTTGGCCAAGTACTTACCTATGAACCGATATATACAGTATCAGCACATGCTGATAGCTTAATTTACTGTTCAGGTGTTGACTGACCTTGTGCCATGGCAGTTGTGTGTGCAATAGTTGAGGGCTGCCTATGTTGGATGCACACAGTAGACTGCCTATACATGACAATTTACAGGTAGTCTTGTGTGTGTGCCATCCATTTTTACTGTGTGTGCAGGTGGAGAAAAGTGTCAGTCTCTAGGTGCCTACACTGTCAGTGTGTGTGTTATACGTTCCCTCCTTGCCAAGGCATGGGCATACTGGGCACGCCTCCGTCTGCCTACTGGGGCTGGCTCAGGGTGTTTGTGGTCTGAGTACCTCTTTGACTCTGGGGCCCTTGGCAATGGTGGTGGGCTGTGAGGGCCTTCACCATTCTGTCCCTGCTGCAGCTGTTTCCGCAAGACCATATTGTGTAGCATGGCACACACTGTGAAGATGTGGGCACACGTGTCTGGAGAGTACTGCAAGGCTCCACCAGATTTGTCCAAGCAATGGAACTGTGATTTCAGCATCCCAAACACACATTCTGTGATGATTCTGGTTTGTGCGTGTGCCTCATTATGGCATTCTTGCATGGGTGAGTGTGCATTTCTGATGGGAGTCATCATCCACGGTTTCAGTGCATAGCCAGCATCCCCCACCAGGTGGCCATTTGGGATGTCCCCCCTGGCAAATAACTGATACACTGTGAGGCATGACAGATGTGGGAGTCGTGATAGCTTCCAGGGCTGCCAGCACACACATCCATGATAATGCCCTGGGCATTGCACACGACCTGGCAGTTGATGGAGGGGTATCCCTTGAGGTTTATGTAGTGCCTATCCTGCTCACCGGGTGGTGACTTGATGTGTATGTGAGTGCAGTCTATTGCAACCAGTACCTTCAGGTATTCTGCCACACAGTGGAAGAGATGCATATTGCTGGCCAACTCCTCCTGCATTTTGGGGGAAGTATATGTGCTCATTGGCATGTGGTAACATGGCATTGAGGAACTGGTGTAGTACCCAGTTTGCTGATGCCTGTGAGATCCCCATGATATCCCCAGTTCATCTTTGTAAGGTACCTGTAGCTAGTATTCTCAGGCTTACACATACCTTCGTATCCACTGGGATGGGTTCCCTTCTGTTTGTTCTGGCTCTGAGACGTGGCCGGCACAGCTCCACAAGTTGCTGTAGGATGTCCCTGTCCACCCTGTAACATTCTACTATTCCCAGATCATGTAGCCCCTGGTAGGTTACTCTGGGTCTGAACAATCTCCTCCTACTCTGGTGCCTGAGGTGGTCATGTGCATCATCCTCCACACCACCATCAGTCTTCAACATATGCTGGTGGATCAAAGCTATGGCAGCCCCTAACATATACATACTAAAAGTTCCCCATCTGTATACACCACCGGTGCAGAGTGTATGAGAATACACATATGTGTGTGAGGTACTTTCACACTTTATACTAATTTGCTATGGATGCTGCTAATGTCATTGGGTGTGTATGAGCTATTCCAGCTGCAGAGTTTCTTAATTATGGGTTTTACAATGAGTACTGCAAGTGTGGGGCCTTTACTGTGGAGTTATGCTTACCTGCCTTGATTAATCTGTTGTCTTTTAATTCACTTTTAAACCTGGATCCCCTCCCATTATCAGGCATGCATTTACCTGCCGTCTTTCCTGTTTTGTACTTTCCCTACCCAGTCATGGCAAAATGTGTCTTGTAGCTGACATACTGCAAATTGGCTTTATTCTGCTTTTACACTTTACTGTTTTCTTTGCAGTACAGCCCCTCCCCTTTCCTGTTCTGTAGGTAGCTGCTTGCAGCCTTGTTAGCTGTTGTCAATGACCCACTGCAGGCTCCTAGGTGTTAATTAGTCATTTGTACTCCAGTTTCACTGCTGCAGCATTTCCTTATTTCTTTCCTATATCCTTCCTGTTTCAGCTGCAGTGCACGCTGCGCAAACCCATTTACCAGGTTTACACGAGTTTTCATCTCCGTTCACATGCATACTCGGTTACCTTGTATACTCTCAGCTAAGCAAAGCTATGGCCAGTTCAACACACCCCTATCCTGCAGCTTTGCCTAGCTAGGGGCAAACCGGTTTAGCAATGATCCAATGTGCTTACAGCAATGATGACACACCCCTCTTTGATGTCATCTTTATCTCAAGGACACACCTCGACGTTCTAACGCTACGCTGTGAGGTGCATCCTTACATCTGTGATTCACTATTACTCCTCTCATTTGCTTGGCATTGCCTACTAATTTCTAGCTACCATGCATAACACTGTCACAGCCCCTTAGCAACCCTCGTGCCATAGTATGGTGTAGCATGCCTGCCATTGACTATTATGGGGAAATTACGATATGTGTTACATTGCAGTTTTATTCTATATTTTTATATTTTCCTTGCGATCCCCTTTGCGCGCCGCTGCCCTGCGCTTCCACATTGCGATAGTGCGACTATATATATTAAATGTTAATTTTATATTTAGCCATTGGCATATATTAACAATATAATACATGTGTTTCGAAGGCTGTCATGGCTCAAATTTTATGTTTGCAAAAATGTAAACCGTTTTCTGCGGTTTACATTTCTGTATGCTTACACTACGCCTGCACCATTTCCTGGATTGCTACATACCTTCATTTGCATGCTACATTGCTGCACATGGGGTAATTAGCATAGAAGGCCTGGGAGTTGTGCGGGCGTAGAGTACACAGGTTAGTGCACGTAGGAACAGCTCATACCTGGATTGCTGAGCGAACATATTTGGTGTTAGAACTCTGACGTTATGCCTGCGCCTGGCGCAAGCTTTATGAATCCCGGGGTTGGTGTTGTCTGAGTTTGGTGGGGCTTGGAATTTTTAGAGGTTCTCGCTTAATAAAAGATAGCTAGCCATGGAGTAGTTTCTAATTGTTTCTGATTTTCTGAAGTTATGCAATTGATTTTTACTTTAAAGGAGACCACTTTGTGAACTGACCTTACCAAAGAGGATATGACACTGGGAGTAGTGCAGCATTCAACCATATTTTTGCGTACCAGGTTCAGTATGTTTACACCTCCAAAGGTCATATGCACTAACTGATCTAAGGTGTTTGTGTTTGCAAAGTCCAGGAATCTCTGGGTCTGCAAATATGAGGTCATGTAGGATTCCCTGTCCTTCATGAATATGGTATTTGGTTGAATGCCAAGTGCCTCCAGGAGGTGTAAGTATGAGCTATTTGGTTTCATGGGTCATAAAGTGGGACCTATAGCTTGCTGGGATATGGTATTGGACATTGTCTATGGTAATCTGTATGTGGGGGAATCTAGCACATCACCCTCTTTAACCAACCTAGAGGTATGCTTGTTAGTGATGTACACAGAGACTTCAACTTTAGTCAATGCCTGTATGGTTGCTGGTCTAAATGTGTGGAAGGCACTGAACCCTTGCACTGTCAGAGTACTCTCTGTGGTTTTAAACCATAGCTAAATAACTGCACAGATGTCTGCATCCTGCTATGCGAGGAGTGCTTAGTGGGAGTAGAACTTATTATTTAAACTCCTGGCATTGAGCAGTAAAATATCAAGGTAATTAATGCTGGCACTACTAGTAAAATAAGTGAACTTTAGAAAGGACGTAGAATCCTGCCACAACTCAAAAACTGTTTCCCATGGCTTAAACTTCCTTTCCACAAAATTAGGATATCATCAAGGTACCTGTAGTGCCCACGTATCAAAGCCATAAAATGAGGGTGAAAACAAACTTCTTTTACTAAATAGCCACACAATGTTGGCATATATGGGGGTGCAAGCAGTGCCCATGGCTACACCGGAACTTTGATGAAAATACTTCCCCTCAAAAAATAAAAAGTTATTACTCACGGTTAAACTAAGCAGAGAGGTGACCACACCTATGTCCTGTATAGAAAGTGAAGTGAACTCAGATAGGAAAAAATGAAACCACTGGAGCCAAATGTCATGGGGGCTAACAGAGAATAAATTGACCACATCCACAGTGATGAATTAAACATCACCATCAAAATCTAAAGAATTCAGGATCTCCAACAGATGCCAAGAATCTTTCAATCATCATCATCATCATCATCTTCTTTCGGCTGTTCCCGTTAGGGGTCGCCACAGCAGATCATCTGTTTCCATTTCTTCCTGTCCTCTGCATCTTGCTCTGTCACACCAACCACCTGCATGTCCTCTCTCACCACATCCATAAACCTTATCTTAGGCCTTCCTCTTTTCCTATTACCTGGTAGCTTCATCCTTAGCATATTTTTTCCTATATACTCAGCATCCCTCCTCAGCACATGTCCAAACCAACGTAATCTTGCCTCTCCGGCTTTGTCTCCAAACCTTCCAACCTGGGCTGACCCTCTAATATACTTATTTCTAATCCTGCCCACCCTCGTCACACCCAGTGCAAACTTTAACATCTTTAACTCTGCCACATCCAGCTCTAACTCCTGCCTTTTTGTCAGTGCCACTGTCTCCAACCCATATAACATAGCTAATCTCACTACCCTCTTGTAGACCTTCCCTTTCACTCTTACTGGTACTCGTATGTCACAAATCACTCCTGACACTCTTCTCCACCCACTCCATCCTGCCTGTACTCTCTTCTTCACCTCTCATCTACACTCACCATTACTCTGAACTATTGATCCCAAGTATTAAAACTCATCCACATTCGCCACCTCTACTCCTTGCATCCCCAACATTCCTCTATCCTACCTCTCATTCACACACATATATTCTGTCTTAGTCCTGCTGACCTTCATTCCTCTTGTCTCTACAGCATATCTCCATCTCTCCAGCATCTCCTCCACCTGTTCCCTACTCTCACTACAGATCACAATGTCATCTGCAAACATCATAGTCCATGGGAACTCCTGTCTGATCTCATCTGTCAACCTGTCCATCACCATTGCAAATAAGAAAGGTCTCAGAGCTGATCCTTGATGTAATCCCACCTCCACCTTAAACGCATCCGTCACTTCCACCTCAGACCTCACCGCTGTCACACTACCCTCGTACATATCCTGTACCACTCTTACACTCCCGACTTCCTCATACAATACCACAACTCCTCTCTAGGCACCCTGTCATATGCTTTCTCAAAGTCTACAAAAACACAATGCAACTCCTTCTGACCTTCTCTGTACTTCTCCATCAACACTCTCAGAGCAAACATTGCATCTGTAGTGCTCTTTCCCGACATAAAACCATACTGCTGATCACTAATCTTCATGTCCCTTCTTAACCTAGCTTCCACTACTCTTTCCCATAACTTCATGCTGTGACTGATCAGTTTAATCCATCTGTAGTTACTACAACTCTGCACATTATCCTTATTCTTAACAATCGGTACCAAAACACTTTTTTTTTCCATTCCTCAGGCATCCTCTCACTTTCCAAAATTTAATTAAACAATCTGGTTAAAAACTCCACTGTCATTTCACCTAAACACCTCCATGCTTCCACAGGTATGTCATCTGGACAAACAGACTTTCCATTCTTCATCCTCTTCATAGCTATCCTTACTTCCTGCTTGCTAATCCATTGCACTTCATGATTCACTATCCCCACATCATCCAACTTTCTCTCCCTCTCATTCTTTTCATTCATCAACCCCTAAAAGTACTCTTTCCATCTGCTCAACACACTCTCCTCACTTGTGAGTATGTTTTCCTCATTATCCTTTATCACCCTCACCTGCTGCATATCTTTAGTAGCTAGGTCTCTCTGTCTAGCCAATCAGTACAGGTCCTTTTCTCCCTCCTTAGTGTCCAACCTTTCATACAACTCTTTCAATATGTGTGTGTAATAGAATTTAGCAAGGACTTGCATTTGAAATCTACAAATTTGGCCAAGGGCTCCATTTTGGAACCTTTTGCAGAAACAGTTGGTCTTTTGCAGAAACAGTTGGTCTTAATGGGGGGGGGGGTCTAAGACATTTTTGTGTATTTTAAGAATACCAAAAATTGATGCTACTTTGTGCTTAGCTGCATTCAGGTATTCCCATAACTCACTGTCTATTTCCCCCTGTAGGACCATATCAAGCAGAAGAAAATCCAGTTTGGCATAAGCTACATTTATTTCATTCAAAGAGAACTTTTTGTAAGTGGTGTCATTAGAAAGCAAAAGGAACAATTTGGAAGAGTAATCAGTGATATTCATTATAAAAACCTCTCCACCCTTGTCTGGTTTCATAATATGAATGCGTTTTCCATTTGCAAGGGTATTCAACAACCCCCTCCATGGATAAATTGTCAGGAGTTACCTGTCTCCTTTTAAACTGGTTATAAATATTTCTAAATTGACCCTCACAAATCTTCTCAAATGCCAAAACCAAAGTGTTGGGGGTGGGGTGGCATATAAGTACTCTTCCTGAGTAAAACACCAAGAGTAGATCCAATAGAAACAGCTTTGTCAACAAACATCAATTTTAAATTGATGCATCTAGTGAGCAATTTTAACAGTATAGCAGCTTGAATGATGTCCAACTTGAAATTGGGAATAAAACTGAAACCTTTTTTGAAAATAAACATGCTAGATTCATTAAACACAACATTAGCAAATTAAAAACATGAAAATAATCAACCATGGTGGTGTCAAGAGGTATGTTAATCCACATTTACAAAGTGTTACCACCTGAATCTGCCCCTGGCTCAAAGATTTCCAAATGTCTCCATCCATTGGGGTCTCAGATTGATTCTTGAGCCATGGTTTGAGCCTGGGTGCAGGTTAGCAAGTTTCTCTGATCACCAAACCCAGGGTTGTTCTAAAAACACCCTGTCAGTGTCATCATTGTCAGTTATCGCATTAACAGACTACAAATTATCTCTACAAGAAAAAGTTTAATTACCCCACACTGGATGTGGTATGGTAAAAGTCATACCAAGGTCATAGTCATGATTGCTCAGCTCCATCTGTCAACACATTTTAATGGTTTTCTTATCTCTTTTATTTTTGTCTTCATATCTAAATAGTCATGACATTTGTTAAGATCGCTTCTTCCAGTCGAGCTTACCCATCCCCCAAATAGTTTCTTTACCTGTAATTGTAGAGTTTCCTTAGGTCTATTTTGCAATATACTAAAAGATTCACAAACATAGTGTTCAGTCTAATCTAGTCTAGGTGGTTCAAAATATGACTTGTCTGCAGCAGCACAGATTACAAAAGTAAACAGCATTAGACTGCACATTTGGTCTCTAGACATATTTATGTATCAAAGACTGCATAGAAGTAACTATGCAGATGAGGAAAAATGCACATTTTAATGCTACAACTGATGCTTTCTTGAGTTTTCGAAAATCAGCTAAATATTATGATATCACAAATCACATGACAAAACTCAATGATTCAATTGCTTCTTCCTTAGAACAGCTTTAAGGTTTTATCCATCATTTAATTCTATCTCAGTGGTTACTTTCAAAACATGATTCCATTTATATTCATTGTTTTTAGCTTGATGTCACCATCTCATAAATTCATAAGGGTAACCTGTAAAATCATACATTTAAAATTATGTGAAATACCTTCTTTCAAAACATATTTCTCTAGGTCATTATAGTCGTTCCCTTTTCTAATGTCATATATATGATAGACATATTTACCAAGGACAAGTTCCATGCATTGAGAACTTATTTCTAACTAGTGTTTGTGAAGATGCATGCTGCATTTCCAAGTTCTGACAACACCTACGCCAGTATTAATGAGTACATAATATGCAGCAAGATAAAGTTAGCAGTCTTTTTCAGCACCATCCCTTATGTGACTGACATTATTTAATAGCAGTGTTCAGTGAAAAATGACTGAGTTGACTGCTGCAAAGAGAAAATAAATTTAGGAAGAATGGTGGCCTCAGCCAGGATTGTACAATGTATAACAGTGAATCCAATAACTGCAAATTATACTAGCAAAATGAAAAATATTATTTATAGATACTTTCAACAGCTTTCATAATGCAGGAAATGAGTTAATGCAACATACAATGTGAAGGCTATAAAGCAAAGACATATGTATAGCTCTTGATTTACCTCCCATATCTCAGCCAGTATCTGAGGAGATAAACTGGATACCTCCATTTCATTTATAAGCACTGTGCTACATGTTCATTTAGTATTGTCAACCGAGAAATTCCATAGTCTGCTATCATCGTCCAACTTAGCATCTTCCATGCTTTACAAAATTACCACCTTTATACACCACAGGTTTTATAATTAACCTAATGTTAACACCTTTTACACCATAGGGATTCTAATTAACTGAATAAAAAAAAACATAATGAATGTCATTACTTAAACATTTTTTTCAGAAAAATATTTTACTTTTCAAGTTTCATCCATGTGCCATATAATACTGAACTGCAGTTAACTGCATCTTGCAAAACAAATTTTAAATAAAAATAAAAATTGTATCCATCTTTCTCTCTCTCTGTCTCAATATTTCAGTTGATAAATCACAGAATATGCTTTCATGCATAATTTTGAATCTGTTTTGTACTGTATAGCATATAACTTCTTCCTCGGCAACTTCTAGAAATGCTGAGCTTTCTCACATAAGTTAAATCATATAAAAATAACCTCTCTTTCAACACAAAGCATTTTTTCTCTCAGACATTTATACATTTGTACCGATGCTGGTATTCTTTTATGAATAAGGTACCAAGAGAATTCCTTTATGTACCTGTACTTCTCAGAAAAAAATCTCTATTTGAAAAAACATAACTATATCTCCAGCTGAAGGCCATCTTAGTCCATTAACATATATTTCATGTCAAAATTCTGTTTATATCATGGCTAATAATTATTTTCCATATCTATTTTTGTGAATCCCATAACTATTATCTTTTTATGCAGTATTTTTATATTTTTCCATTAATTTCAAACACCATTCATCTTGAATTTGTGTTGCATATGAAAAACAATCATAAGAAGTCTTGCCTAACAAAGCATTCACAAAGGAATATAACTGTTTTCTATGAATATTGTAAATAAATTGAACTATAAAAGATCAATGGGTATACATTGTCTACTCTTACATTTCTCTCTCTGACATGTAATTTGCTCCAGTTAATGTTGGTTAGTCAGGTACCTCAGAAAACTTTAAAGAATATACCCAGCAAAGCTGGTTTCTAAATTTACTGGTGATAAATGCAGTTTGCTAAAATAAGTTTCTAAACCTAGTAAAAAAGATTTGATTACACAAATTTCCTAAGCAGATAGCATTTTGTACAAAGCCCCAAATCATGTGACATGCTGTATGTTCTTGATTGTTCTTAGCAAGTGTTATGAGCAAAATTCACATTATGCCACATTTCCCAAACTTAGCAACATCCTGTTTGTTGGAATTTATTCAAAAGAGAGTGGACTGTTTAATTAACTGCATGACATGTTTCCTCCTTTGCACAAAGAATATCAAACTGTCTGCAAATGACTATATAAGTTGAGGAAAAATGTGATCTTGAAATACTAGCCTAAATTGTTGCCTTGACCTACTGATCTCTTGTCTTATAAATTAACCAAATAATATCACACCTATAAAGCGCCTATGCTTGTCTGTCTTCACTCTAAAAGATTGAATGTGTCTGTATTAGGCCTTCTGCATGTGTTCGTGTACATGTCTCTGATACATTTCTTAAATATAGGCCCAGGGCCATATGCCTTTATCATTTGATGCATGCTGGTATTTTCTAACTTATTATAAGCCTTTTGAATATAGACAGTCCAAGGTAATCAATCAAATTCATCTAAATAATACAATCTAAATAAACTCTTGTATTACCCTTAATATGTTATGTGCTATTTTACTTGATAGCAAACCAATCACCTATTCAACCATATAATTTAATTTGAACCTTTAAAGACCAACTGTGTTTTTTACCACTTCTTTTTTCTGCAATTATCCTATCATCATCCTGTAAGGTGGTCTTTCTGATTCTAAAATGTGTAGTTTTTCTCGTGAGTGGAGCTATATTTGTTACATTTAAAAATAAATTTGTTTTTATATGCGGTATGCTGAGTATCTCTCCAACTGCTTCCTGATTTTGTGTTATCTGGCAATGCTTTTAATGATGTCATAAGGAGGAAATATTGTGTATTTATTGATACCTCGAGGTATTGAATTGAAGGAAGTCGGGCTATGCCAGGAACATGTACTGATACTCTATGCCATGCTTTATTGAATCTTGTTACCTATTTAGGCATAATCCAAACTTCAACAAGGACTTGGTGGTGCAACTGAGTCTGGCTAATGGTCTCTCTCACAGCAATGCCACCTACGTATATGTCACGCTAGTATTGCAAAGGGACAGGTAAGGGCATATAGGTGGTACAGCATAGACATGAGGCTGTTAGGTACAAGAGTACCACCTGTATGGAGACATGGTCATCATACCTGCATTATCTCTTTCCAAGATGATAGACAGGCTTACAGGGCCAATAGTGTCCAGAAAATTAAATCTATTTTTGAAACTAGAACAGTGTGATCCACTCCCACAGAAGTTTGAGGATGACTTACACAAGTCTGTGTAAATACACGGCCCTAGATTGTTCTTGTGACTATATTTCCACCTGTAAACAAAACTCACTATGCAGGAAGTTTTGTTTCCCATCAGACACTCTCTCAAGTACACATTCCCAAATACATGTGGAGCTTCTGACTTGCCAATAAAACCCCAGTTACTTCAATGAACAACTTTCATTCCAGGATTAATTCGCTTGATGTGTAACACAAACATACCTTAGTCTATCATTGTGGTGGTTCAAATTCCTGTAGTCTTCTTAAGAGTGGTTATCCCATGCTAGACAATTATTTATTATAGTGCTATATATGTGTTATTAGTATGACAAGCACTATACACTTTACTAGAAATTGTAACCTGTTCTATTTCTCCTTTGTTATTTTTTATTTGAAAATAAATGTATCTGGTCATTTATTCATTTATTTTCTGATTGCCTGACACAGCAAATACTAACAAGAGAAATGGAGCAGGATAAGATTCCAAGTAAAGTGCTGACTGGTTGTGTTCCATCTGTGACACTTTATGTGTTGAAATATGCTTCAGACCATTGAAAGCATGCCTACTCATTACAAGCTGTTTACCCCTCTTATTACATCATCAAAATGCAGGACCACATGACTCAAAACACATAAGCACATGGCAGCTGCCCCACATACAGGAAATGCAAAGACAAATTTATTAAATTTAATAAGTATAGTTCCAACAAAGAAATAAAAGAAGAAACTACATACTTTAGAAGCAGAAAACCCAGTTTACATTATAAAAGTAAAATTACTTCCAAAAGAAGTGGTAAAAACACTTTTTTCTTCACCTTTAATTTCCTTGCAGATTTTTTATTATGCTATAGTTATAGTTAATCAGAAATATTAGTCACTAATATTCTATGAATTCTTCTTTTTTATAGATGACTTTTATGACTGCATCATACAATATAACATTAGTTTGTATATTTAAATAATAGTTTGCGCCATTGGTATATACTATTGACATAAAACTTCACTCATCACATTTGTTGGGCATTTCTTTAAGAAATTACAGTAGCATTAATTAATGGCAATATTTGAATGCTCATACTAATGATATTTTCTCAGTAATATTAACTTCTTCAGTAATCTGACACTAATCACAAGCATTTTCCATTTTATCAGTGATCTGACAATAAACCTAAAATTTCAGAAAAAAAGTTTTGATTAATATGGTGTTGTAGTTCTTTATGTCATCATTATATTGTATTATCTCATCCAATAAGCATTACCATGTCCTCTCCTCATTTTGTTAATATGTTGCAGTCACTTCTTTGTTTCTACTTAAGCCACGTGGTCATCTCTGCCAGTCTTTCATTTATTTGCACATTTTTTGTGTACATGTATTGGACTACTACATTGACAGGGTATTCCTTTAAAATCATATAATTTCATATCCTTAACAATCATAAGTTCATAATTTGTAATTCACCACTGGTGCTGAAAGAGCAGAAGGTGGTGGAGTCTAGTCTAGCCTCAGATGCTTGGATCAAATTTTTAGTACTGACAGTGCAGTGCAGTAAAAGGGATGTGCTGCACTCTAGGGTGTGACATTTTGCAGATGAGACATTCATCTAAGGACCCATCTGCCTGAGTTGATGGTAGCTCAAGTAGATGTAACAGATCCCACAACATCTATCAAAAAGAGTACAATAAAGTTCCCTGGTGGCCTGGCCAAAATTTCCATAGTCAGTATGAATACCACTTCTGTTATTATAAACTACATTTGTTTTGGTCCTTCTGGAAATTGTCAAATATTTTTTTCTCTCTTTCTCTCCCTTTCTCCTCACAGATGTCATACATTGCATTACATTTGCTTCAGTTGTGATTTTGACCTGTATAGCTTCTCTAACCAGTGTGTGAGGTTATGGTTGGGGGATGTATGTTTGAGAAAATGTACAATTGTGAATGTCTGTCATATATATATTGTACCATATATAAAGTCTCCTAGTGATAGCATAACAGATGATCCTAGAGATAAAGATCTTGTTACCAAGTTGTTATGAAGCCCAGATCTATTAGATGATGCTAAACACGCTTATCAAAAATAGAATAAAATAAACTAAAATAAAATAAAATGATAAAAATACTGGTGAGATTATAAGGTCCACAAATTTATTTCTCTAGCACCTCAGCATTTTGCTTTCAAGAGAGAGAAAACATAGCATTTAACAAGAACTTATAATAAATATTACTTCACGGTACTATTAATTATTCAACCAAACAACAAAATCACTTGATTTAATTCAAATTCTTAAAGGAACCTAAAGGGAAAATTATCATTAATACTTGCAATTAATTTCAGTACTTAAACCTTTGGGTATCAAAGTATTATATTTTAAAATCATTATTGACTCTTATTTCCATCAAAACATGCATTTTTTGATGCAGGCGGCACAGTGGTGCAGTGGTTAACATTGTCATCTCACAGCAAGAGGTTCTCTGGTTCGATTCTCGGCTGGGGTGCCTTCTGTGTGGAGTCTGCATGTTCTCCCTGTGTTCGCGTGGGTTTTCTCCGGGTACTCCGGTTTCCTCCCACATTCCAAAGACATGCATCTGGAGGATTTCTCCCCGGGCCTCCGCTGAAAACAGGCTCTGTGGAACCTAGTCGGACATTCCCGGTCAACAAATGTTAAATAAAATAAATACATTTTATCTTCACCTCGGAGAAAATTATCATGCATCAATTTTCAAAATTTAAAATTATTAACATTTCCATTATGGACTAAAATTGAACTAAAATGTACAAATTCACCAGCACTTAACAATCCTTATGGGAAGGTTTTAATGAAATCTATGGACAGCTGTATTCTGACTTTTACTGTTGTCTGTCACAGCATTGTTAATATTATAGAGAACTGGGCCATAATTACTGAAAGCTTGTATCCAATTGACATCTTTGGAGAAGCTCCTTTCTTTGTGCATAGGAATGCCAGAAACATCTGGAGTTGGGTTAAAGGTAGGCACAGACCATTGGATACATGCACCAATACGTGTGGAGCCAACTGTGTTTTTTGTCAGCACATACAGGAGTGAGACATGTTTTTCTGTCCTTATTTAAAGAAACTGAATAAAACCAATAACTCAATGCAGGTGGTTTACAGGGCAAGCTGCAATGACTGTGAAGCATTTTACATGGGGAAAATGCTCAACAGACATAAAATAAGGATTTCTGGCCATCTTTCTGAAATTAGAGCTAAATGCAAGAATAATGCAATGGCTCGGCACCTGCAGCTTCACAAAAGACACACTGGCTTTAAATTTCAAATTATTGATTGTGTGGTCCTTTTGGAACTGGAAGGAGACATCCCTAATCTTTTAGAAAAATGTGAACTACTGTGGCAGCTGAAATTGAACTCTTAAAAAAACAGGGCTTAATTTATTATTGATCCATAGAAAGCATAGTAGAACTCAGAAAACTGCCTTACTGTTTAAAGGACTATTAAAAGTCTGATATGGGACTGATTAATGTTGACATTACACTCTAATATTATACATGTTGATATTGTTATAAACAAATATCAAACATTATAAATATTTTATAATGAAAATAACTGCCACTGGTGCTGTTTTCTGATACTTTTACTCATTTAAACTAAGTGCTTTCTTAGTTGGATGCCACACTTGAACAGATCCCCATGGCCTTAATGCTTTGTTTTTAACATTTTTCACTGTATTTCCACCTTAGTTATTATAGCTATGGTTTTCAGCCTACTTAAGTGTTCACTTGTAGATTTATATGCATGTTCATTAATATTATGATATGCGTTTTACACAGAAACCTAAGTATTTATTTTGTACGAAAGCGATCTTTGTTAAAAGTGTTTCAGTTTATGAGTTACTAATATTTATTCTGATAGATGTCTAGTGGTAGATCTTTTTGTTAGTTAATTACTTAGTCATTTTGGTCAGTTGGTTTCTTAAGTAATAAAGTTTGGATTAATAGGTTAGCCTTAATAAGATGTTCTTATACTATATAATTTAGTTTGACTCTAGCTTTTTAGTTTCAGTTCTAATGTAGCACAGTCTCAGTTTACACTATGGTGTTAAGGGGGAAGGAGGCTTGGTTAAAGGAATGAGTTTAATGCTTTTATTGCTCTTAACAGAACCACCCTCTGGAACCATTCCCTTGCTCCCAATAACCCGATTATAAATAAATAATGAATGTCTTTAATGCTTTTCTTTATACTCAGATAGGTCACTTGTTTGAGTGTTACAATAAAGGATATTCCATTTTAACTCAACTGTGGACTACCTACTATTTTCTATTTTGTTATTTTGTAGTACATATTTTACAGTTCGAGTTTTATTAGTGAACTAGGTGTGTATCATATTTCAAGGAGTGAACTTCACACCCCCACACTGCAAAGTTTCTTCTTGGATTGCTTTTGACCCAGTATAGGTTGCATACAGGGTTTTTTGAGACTTTAAGGGATAGCACATATTTTTATTTTGCAATTGAAGATAGAGGAGAAAGCTAACAACTGAGAAACTGATTAAAAAGAAAAAAGATTAGTGGAATGACACGTATAAAATTATAAAATTAATTTCCCAATTACATAATCTACATCATTTTACAACTAACTAGCAACTCCTCATCCTAAATTTCCCTCTCAGGCCTTACTACTATGTTCAAATGTATAGATTATACTAATTTATATTTGTGATTACAATTAAGAGATTGCTATTCTGTATATGCTAAGCATGACATTGCCTGTCTTTATATGAACTTCATCAAACTGTGCTGTACTATGGGCTATTAATTTTTCATAATTCTACTGTAGATTTTGGGCTGTAGCTAAAATGGTTCCTCAATGGACTAGTCTACTACATCAGTTAACAAAAAAAATAACCAAATAAATAAATAACTAGACTAGTGAATGAGCTGTGCCTGCTATTCCAGTGGTAATGAGGTACAATTTAGCTAATGTGCAAGGTGATTACAAGTTAAGTGAGATCCAAGCCACTACCACAGAAAAATAAATCTACTGCCTTGAATAGAAAAGCAAATGAGGTTTGGTGACAAAGCAATTTGTCCAGGGACATCTTCTGATGGGATTTAGGTAGAAGTAGTAATGGGATTAAGATGGTAGAGGAAGAAAGCTAGTTGGTGGGGAATAAAAGGGTTAAATGGGAAAATAGGATGATTGGGAGTAAATGTGGTAAGTGCAGGGAGGGGCCTAATGGGTTTTATGTGTGTTTATCTGGGTAAGAAATCACATTTTGGTGTGAATTTGCTATGCGTGTTTACGTCCCAGACAACCTAGTTAACTTGGTGGACAGGTAGTCCTGGGATAAGTGTAGTGTGCATGACGGAAGTAGGTAGTGATTCTATAATGGAATATGTGCCGATTTGTATTTATTTATTTTTTTCGCTCCATGGACCTTGGTTTAATGGTAAGGGTTTTTAGATACATAATAGAGTTTGATTTGGACTTTAAATAACTGTCTTTGCTTAATATGGCCCTTCAGGGCAGTTAGCTTAGTATTTTCTATCTTTCAACCCTTTTAGAGGGGCTGATCAGTTGGGGGTTTTGTGTTCCTGCTATCTCTGCCCTTTTATTTTCCGCAGGAAGGGCATAGTATGTTATGAAGGATGATAGGCCTATGGCTACAGTTTCTGGGTTGGTTCAAGTTAATACAAATAAATAAATAAATAATAATAAAGAGGTAGGAGAAAGTATGAAAAAGAGATGATTGTAGAACGACTGTTGTTTGAGGTGGTTTTACTTTGTAATGGTGTGGTTTGCGGCTGTTGACAGCGGGGTGACTTCCCACATTGGGATGCAGTCGGCTGAAGTGTGTCTCATTGTGGGCAGTGATGCAGTGTTAGTCGTGCTGGTGTATGTGTTTTAGACTGGACTACAAAATTAAGTTATTGCAAAGTAAGACATTTGAAGACCAATTTCTACAGAGAGCTTTACTGATTTAGCGTTTGAATTGTAAAACAATTTTGATTTTTCTTTAAGCTAAAGATGGAAGGTGACATATCGGTTAAAATGTACAGTCACTTTCTATTTTATTTTAAAGCTCCTGGTATTCCAGATTTGTGTAGTGTGGTGTAACTTATAACGAATAAAATTATAGGGATCGACTGGAATTCCTAGTGTGGTTGTACCTCACAGTAAACAGTACAAAAACGGTAACTATAATTTTAATTGTGTAGAAACCGGTTTCCCAAGAATTAGTTGCAGCTGCTTTGAGTCGCTTGGTTATTTTGCTTTTGGTTGTATTGTGTTTTACAAGATGGCAGTCAGGGCTTTGTGACACAGTTCTAATTTGAGTAGCTGTGTTCAGTTCTAATAAGTTATCACCCGTTAACATCACATGTCGTATTTTAGTCGCTTTGCATTATGAATTGAATTTGTTTATGTTTGGTGACTCTGAGACACCAGCATGTTGAATGTGGTTTAGAAAGTATTCAAATAAAATATAGTTTATATTGGTTATAAAGGTGGTAATTCATTCAATGCTGAAGAATGAGAAATTGAGGAATATTTGATTTTGTTCAGAGGTGTAGGCTGTAATAAACAATAAGGTCTCGATCTGTACTGAGTAGTTTCATTCTGTAGGCTGTCCTCTTGTCTTTCCTCTTTTAGCTTAGCTGCCCTTTCTATCTGCTTTTAGTCCAGAGCCTACATAGACTTTGTAAGAAAAACTTCGTGGATTATGTATATATGTATGTTATAGATATAACACCGACTTTTACCATCGCTACTACATACTGATTATTCTAAACAGTGCTAAAAATGTTTAACAAGCATTTTGTAAAGTGCGAGTTTAACAGGGGGAGGAAGTTAGTTTGGCAGCTGGTTCAAACATTTAGGTGTGTGATGGTGTATGTGGTTAAACAGCTGCATTTTTGTATTTTAATTGTAGTTTGTAGTAAACCTAGTGGCTAGGGTGACCAGGTTAACTCTGTCCTCTTGAATTTGTAGTTTTGGGCAGTTTGATGAGGATTACAGCCTGCTAAATAATGCTATCTATTCAAGTTGCAGAGCTCATATCTTTTCTGGGTATGTGTAGTGTGGCTCGAGTCACTTGGTCAGGAGTTGATGGGGAGCTTGTACATTTTTTCTATGTTTAATGGAACTATTTGCAGTTTTTTGGACATTATCTTCTAACAGATGAATATGTAATTCTAACATACTCAAGCTGGTAGGTGACCTTACAATGTATCTTCTGATGGTGATTTTGGTTATGTCACTATGGGGTTGTTCATTAGTGGTGGTGGGACAGGGAGTGGCCATTTTTTTTTTTTTGCCAGACTGGTTCTCAGTTTGGCGGCAAGTTTTAGTTAGCAAGTTTCATGGACTTGGAGGCACCCACAAATAAAGGCTGCACAACGTGCACACACACAGCGAAGTACTAACGCATGTTTGCCATTTTGGTCATCTGTTTTGTAAAAATAATAATAATAATAATGATAGTAAATAGAAATGAAGAGAAATAGAAATAATACAACTATTGAAGAAGGGATAGCTGAATGAAGGGGGGCAGCAAGGAGGATGAAGTGTAGGCATAAGGTAGCACGTGACCCTTGGGCATTGCACTTTTCTCAAAAGTAGGGGATACTAGCTATTGCTTGAGTTTGCTAATGTTATCGGGGGTTACATTAAGTAAAACCTCCTCTTTAACACATATGCCATTGCAGGCTGTGTAATTTGTTGTATTGGCAGAAGTATGGACTGGTTTAATTTTTCCTTACCCTGATTATTGTCTTTCCTTCCATCTCCAAGATGAGAAACCCTGCCACTCATGTGGTACAAATGGGTAAAAGGTGGAACATTTAATAATGGCTCATTAACAACTTTAACTAGGAAGTTCATAGAAAGGTTAAAATGTGATAATTGTATTTATAGAATAGACATTTTAATGACATAATGATTCATTCCTGTTTACCATTGAGATCAGTTAAATTGTTAACATGGAATCCTTGGCAGATTTTCTGATGTGGAGCTTCGAGGAACATGAACTTTTATGACCCCAAATGTGGAACATTCCTCAAGATGAGGTACACTTGAGAGATATGGGTATATTATGGAGGCATTTTACTCTTTGTTTAAGCAAGTTTCATTGGCGTGTACATGTTGCTCTTACAGCTACTTGTAGAGAAAGCAGCACATGGGAGAAGCTGCCAAGGTTGCAACTTCTAACAGATGAATATGTAGTTGTAACATACTCAAGTTGATGGGTCACTTAACATTCCGCATTTTACCAGGTGTCATTTAAACACACAAGTTCAGTTTTTGCTGCTTGTGGCATAAGACTGTTTCTGCTGCAGTCTGTTCCTTTGCTGGCTGCAAAAGGATTCCATGGGGGATACAGTGATGACAGGTTATTGTGATTAGGAGAGGTGAGGCAGTGTAGCAGCTGTGCAGTTGATGAACAAGGTAGAACTTTGGCAGCAGCTAATGTTGTTAAGAAGTTTTGGGTTATGTGTATGTGTATGTGCAGAGGATCTACAGTCTTCTTTTCTTTTGCAGATGGAGAAGTGCAGAATGGGCTTCAGTCAGTGGCCTGAAAGAAGTGAATTTGAAATGTGATAGATTCTGTTGGGGTGGATGTTCCTGCTGCTGAAGTGGTGGACAATGAGGTTGCAGGTAATCCTACTTTATTACATACTCATTAAGCCACGTCAGAGTTGGTAAAGTTTGGAAGTAGACTGGGGACAGGTGAGTATGAGATACATCAGAGGCAGGGTGAAGCAGGTTTGGAGTTGTCCACAGTTGGGGTAGAGTCACCACAACATGAGATATTGTCGCATTTTATGTGGATGGTAGTTGGGTTTGAGTTTTCCTGTGGTAAGGCTATTCAGATGGGTTGCTCAGTGGCCTGTGCTACTTTGGGAGTTAGCACTGTTCTCCACAAGAGTTAGCAGCAGCTAGTGGGACTTTAAGACTAGGTGAAGGGTTTGCCAGAGCATTGCAAAGTATGCATGTGTATGGGGATGTGTGAGGAACTGGTTTTCTATTGTTTAAGCAGAAGTCTGAGGGTCCAAGCAAGACATTGCATTGGGGGTCACTGGGGGATGCGAAGGTAATAAAAAAAAAAAAATTGAGAGGTGAAGTTTTGGGACAAGGGATGATTAAGGATGTCATGAATCTCATTGGGTCCTGAAGTTTGCATATTTTGGAGGAATGGTTTTGGTTTGTTGGCTGGCAGAATAGAAGGATGTTTGAAGGAGGGGATTACAGGATGGAAGAACTTTTGGAGGAGGGATGTTACAATTTGGAGTTGGATTCAGTTTGTCTGGCACTGAAGGTTTAGTAGGAGAAGTTGTGCAGGAAATGGTTAATTTTCATTTGGACAACAGGGCAGTGGTATGAGTCCTTAGTGTTGTCAGGCAAGGTGTGTCAGGTTGGCTTAGAATGATCAGATGTGGTACAGGATTTTGGAGCAGCTTTTGATAGGAAAGTATATGGTATGGCATTGCAAGATTGTATTAATTTGTGTTTAGGCTTGGGAAGAAGGTAAGGCAGATCAGTTGGTCAAGGTGAATTTAGCTCTGCTTAGTATAGTTGCTTAGGTAACAGAGTTATTCACTTTACTAAATCTGGGATGGTGAGTCATACGTTTGGAGAGTTGGGGTAGGTTTGATAGTGGAAGACTGACAGACTGTGGCCATGTACAAGATGAGTTTGTTGTGAGGGTTGGCATTGGTAAATGGGGGTTCATTGGGTTACAATCTGGGGGTATTACCTTTATGGATGTATTGAACTCATTATGAGGGTGGTGGGTTGTTCAGCAAATGTGATGTTGGTCAGCAGATATTTGGCTTTATAATAGATAGTGGGTACAGTGGTTGGATTACTATTAAACTGATCTGTTTAAAAAAGAAATCTCATTTTGGTTATTATTATATCCTTTGGGTGATGAAAGGATGTTGCAGTTAGGCAGGATGACATGCACTTGTGCTTTCTTTGTTTTTGATGGTGTTGGGCTTTTCAGTGTTTTGGGGGTACATTCCTGTGAATAATTGCAAAGCTACCATTGGTAGTTAGGATAAGTGAGGCTAGGTTTGAATTACAGAGATTTTGCAGGGGTATGGGTATTACTTTGGTGTTGAGAGGAATCATCAGCTTAATTTTAGCTGCTTAGGCAACTGGTTGTTTTGGGTAGTTGTATAATAGTGCTTTGGGATATTGATGGCAGGGATCCAGTTGGTTCAGAGGGGATGGATTACACCAAATGATGTTTGACTTCAACCCTTTTAATGTACAGTTAGGCTTGTTTTGGAAGGTTTGTTGAAAGTTTTGGTATGAAGGAGGGGAAACAACCTGGTAAGGCTGGTGGGCAGAGAAGAGGGGCAGGATTTTCTCTCTTCTGTTCCACCTCTGGTGTTGGATGTTCATTTTGATGAGTTGGGAAATGAAAGTGAGCAGTTGGATGTTTCTTGATAAATAAAATTAAGCAAGTGGAGGTAAGGATGCTGGTTGTTGATGGTTAATTCAGTAAGTGGGAAATGAAAGTGAGTGATAGGACGCTGCTTGATAAGTAAAATAAGGGAGCGGGGGTAAGGGCACTGCTTATTTTGTCAGAGTGAGTGAGGTCATGCTGTCCTAGATAACAGTTATATGGATGTTTATGTTGTGATTGATAAGGGTGAGCAAGGTCAGGCTGCCCTAGATAACAGTTATATGGATGTTTATGTTGTGATTGATAAGGGTGAGCAAGGTCAGGCTGCCCTAGATAACAGTTATATGGATGCTTATTCTGTGACTAATAAATTAAAACATTGGTCAATAAAGTTATGTTCATGGAAGTGTAATAAAGGTAATCAAGCGTCATTTGGTGTGATGTGTGTTTATTTAAGGGGACCAGAGCAAATGACTATGCTAAGTTGTGGAGCAATGTTTATGAAAACTGTTTTAGCAATGGGTTATTAACAAGTATCCTAACATATCATTTACCATCTTCTTGCACTGTGTTAATGTGTGATTCTTTACACCAATTTCATGAATGTTTATAACAACTCAATTCTAGGCTTTGCCTTCTCAGCTTGTTGGGGGCCCCTTTCCCAAAAAAAATACATTAGCTAAATGTCCTAAGGGCTGCCATGAGGATGTAGTTTTCCTGAAGGCTAAAGCTGTCTTTTTCTCTGCCTTGATCCCTGGTTTTGCATTATCACTGCCTATAATAAATATGCCACAGTCATACACAAATAACTTTTGATGTGATCATCAGTCCAAAACACAACAATGAAATCATGCCTGCCATCCTCAGGAAATAAAATAAAAGTTAAGGTGACATGAATCACATAATTATATAAACATAGAGAGTCTCAGTTCTACCAAGTAAAGTCGTACTGAAATAATGTTTGCACTATCATAAATATATTCACAAAAAATAAAAAAATGCAAGCAATTTGTTGAGTCATCCTTCACTCGCCACTTTCTTGTATTCATAATTTGTTTTTCATTAAACAGTAACATTCACAAATCTCCCAGTAAAAACACATGTATGTCGAGCCAGGAAAACATCCTTGTCAAATCAGAATTCCCAATTAAATTTTTGTATTTTACCATATATGCATAATCACAAAAACAACACCAAAATAAATTATTTTTTCAGTGATCAATTTTCACTTCGACTGTGATGATTTTCCATTTCCAAATGACAGTTTTACCATATTCACCCATACCAATGTAATATTCCCATCATATCGGTAAAGCAAACATTTCTTTACATGAACTCAGTAATCTCAATTCATTTTGAACTGCTTCATATTAATCTGCATTTTTCCCTTATTTTGCTTACTTTAAAAAGTCTTTGACTTCCTAAGTTCTTTGCTGCCTAAGTTGAATAATTGCAAATCAATATGGTTATGTTAAATTTATTTGCATAAATGTGGGGTCATTTACATAGTGTGTATTCAAGTAAGCCCTATTTTGCTTATCTGTATGAATCACAGTAATATGCAGACATATAAGGCCACTTTTATCAGTGTAAAATCTAGCTGTCAGCTACCTGTAACTGTGACCTCTGTTTCACATGAATGTACTGGGGATTACAGCAAGGTCTGCAGCACTCCTCAGCAATCCCCAGAAAGATGCGGCAATTCATGGATAACCTGATTTATTAACAAAAAAGTGCACCAACTCACAACGAGCAACAATGTCCAATCCAGTAGCAATAAAGGCTCTCCTCCATTTACAAGCACAATTCCACCAAGCTACTTCTCCAAATATTATGGTATTCCAAAAAACGGAAAACGCTGGATAATATTTAGTATTTTATTGTATAAACACACAAATCAAGCAACCATTATACTTGGAGAAGTAGCTTGGTGGAATTGTGCTTGTAAAGGGAGGAGAGCCTTTATTGCTACTGGATTGGAGATTGTTGTTCGTTGTAACTTGATTTATTATCATATCTGACATTGTTTAGAAAAAGGCAAAGTGGAATCATATGCATCTTTCTACAACCATAAAGTATAATCCCTGCTCATCTTACATTATTTGGCACATCTTGTCACCTCAAATCACTCAGCACTTACTGAAAGTTGGAATGCACACACAGAAATATTTATTTATGCAAAAAGCAACCCCTTCAAAAATATATGATAATAATAATAATAATAATATTAATAATAATAATAATACTCCCATACTACATGAGGAATGTATAAATGAAAACCAAGTATAATACTCTGATTGCAACTGTAAATAAGATAAAAAAATGATTATTTCATTAATAATCCAAGCATTATAAGTACACCATAAAACAAGCAGAAAGGCGAACGCTGACACCACACTATGTAGCTTGAGAAACTGCAAACAATGAAGCAAACTCATGCAAACCAGCAGGACTAAATAAAAACACTTTTAATAACAGTTGAGCGCTTTCACCTGTTACAATACAGGCTTCCTCAGAACAAAGATCCATTCTGAATTACAGCCCTTAAATAGATGTTTTGGCTCCAAAAATTTTAAAGCAACATACTCCACTAAAACTTTCTACATAAACAATGAACAAAAACATTCCAAAATAAAAATAAACATATGTATACATATATATCATGTAAAATGTAATACACAAAATCCCTAAAATTCATATTTGTTAAAAACATATTTCTATAAAAGTATTGACTCAACTTGTTTATAAACAATTTGACACTAACGTATTTTGTATAGCAATGGTTTAATAGACAGTGATTCATTCAAACCTGGGGGTGAGGCAGCATCAGTAAAAATTTGCCACCACATTTCTCTATAATACAACCAACTCTTATAGTCTCCCCCCCCTAGGGTCTATTTGAATAAGGTCAATAATACTAAAAGTGAATTTGTGTTCAGAACCCTCTTGTTTTATATGCTTATATAGGGCATTCTTCTCATCTCTCTTTCTAATAGAATAAAAATGACCGCATATTCTTTTGTTCAGCTGTCTCTCGGTCTTCCCAATGTAGAAAGCAGGACAAGCTGAACATAATGCGATATATATGACAAGTTTAGTGGTACAATAACCTGCCTTAAATCTGATAGAGGTGTTGGTAGTATTGCTTAACCTAGTGCCTTGACTGTTGTTAATAGCAAAGCACCAGTTGCATCTACCACACTTCTGTGTAGGTTTAGAAGTGTTAGTAGTCAGAAACACCGTATTTTCTAACAACCTTTTCAAGTTCATACCCATTTTATTTACAAAGTGGGGTTTATCACCTAAAATGTTGGATATAGAAGCATCCGCCATAATAATAAACCAACTTTTATTAACCAATTGCCTCATCCTATAACTACAAGGACCATATTCGATTACACAAGCTTTATTTAAATCACTACGACTAACTCTAGCAAGGGAAACAACATTATTACCTTGAGAATTCATTTCTAACAAAGGTGTGTACCTAGAACCCCAGCCTTGAATAACCTGCTTGCTTACATTTTGCATCATACCAAGGTCATAACCTCTATCAGTGAACATAGCCATAATATACTCAACTTCAGCTGTCATATCTATGTAGTCTGAAGTCATTCTAACTGCTCTAATCAACTGTCCCTTGTAGATGTTCCTTAAAAGACTTTTTGGGTAATTACTAGAATATTCAAGATAGTTATTAGAAAAAGTGGGTTTCCTGTATATTCTTGATTTAAACCCAAAATTAGCCAGAGAGACGAGGGTGTCAAGGTATGCCAGACCATCATGACTGAATGCGTGTGTAAATTTCAAATAAGAACTACTAGTATTAATAAATTCTATAAATTCAGTCAGTGTCTCAGTGTCACCATCCCATAATATATATATATATATATATATATATCGTCAAGGTAACGAGTATAATATTTAATGTGAGGATAGAAGTCACTGGTGAACACTACAGACTCCTCCCAGTCGAGCATGACCATATTGGCAAAAATGGGAGCACACGCAGTGCCCATAGCTACACCCTTAGTTTGTTTAAAAATCTCTCCTTCAAAAAAGATGAAATTATTGTCCAATACCATACTCATCATATCTGTAATCAACCATATCTTATCCCAATCCAACCCTGCATATTTAATAATACTACGATTAAATGCTTCTAACCCCTCACTTTTGGGGATGCAGGAAAAAAGGTCTATGACATCAATAGTCACGTATAACAAATCCTTTTTATATAAATGTGTAGGAAAATAAGCTAAAAAATACCAAGAATCCTTGGCGAGATGAGATACCTTTTCGTACACATGTTTCAAAGTATGGTCGATGAACACACCCAAAGGAAATGTTTTAGACCTGCTGCCAGAAACAATTGGTCTAAAAGGCGGGTCAGACACATTCTTATGAACTTTGGGGATGCCAACTAGCTTGGCTAACACAGAGTATTCCACTTTGACAAAGTTGTAAGTATCCAAACTAATTCGCCTGTCTATAAAAAAGTCCTTGAGGTGACAATCAATTTTTCTATATGCTATATTAAGTTCATTAACAGATATGATCTCATAGCTGTCAGTAGAATGTAAAATATCATGAAGTTTTGAGGTGTATGTAAGTTGATCAAAAAGAACTAAACCCCCACCCTTGTCAGGTTTCATCACCCTTATTGATCTGTTCTTCCTCAACATTTGTAGGGTGTCCTGTTCTTCTCTAGATAAATTATGTTCCATTCTCCTACACTTATTTTTGTTGTTAAGCTCATAAATCTGCTTGACAATACATTTTTCAAATAAACCAATCGTTGGATGGCATGGGGGTATAAAGGTGCTTTTCTTTTTCAGAATTTTACAGTCATTGTTAGAGTCAGTAGCATTATTAATGGGATTATTAAACATTACTGCCAAGTTTAGTTTCCTAGTATACAGTTTAACTTGACAAATATTGTCAACCACATCAAATTTAGTAGTTGGTATGTATTTCAAGCCCTTAGAAAGTAAATTAAAATAAGACATATCGAGCTCAACATCTGTACAGTTAAAAATGTTAAAGCTCTTGTACCTGTAAATCACACCATCTGTGGAAGAAATCTCACAATATTTTGTGGTGTTATGTACGTCATATTTAGTAGCAGTTTGCTGTGTAGTCTGCAAATCTAAATTAGTAACTAACTCTAGGTTCATATTATTTGTATTGGCTATTGATGGTGATGGGGTTTCTTCCAATTCCCCCCCCCCCCATTTCCAGTCCCTTCTTCTGTCTTGACCTCTGTCCTTGAAAAAATGGGAATTACTTTGAGCCTGAGAACTATAATCATAATCTGAGGGGACCTGCTGTCGATTGTGAAAATTGTCGACAGCTTTAAACTGTCCTTCTTTCCACCCATATATAGCCCCTCTCTCATAGTGCTGAATATCCCTAGTAAGTTTAGAATTTTTCCTTTCTAGAGATTTTTTTATATTTAAATCAGCTGTAACAAATCGTTTATTATATAACCTTTCCCATTGTTCAAATAATAAATCACTTAAAATGTTTTCATTCAGTTTTTCTGTTTCATCCATTAATCTAACTAATTTCTCATCATTACATTTAATTAACAGCTTCATGAACTCAATACCACAGTTGTCAAAAAACAAGTTAAATTCTTTTTTTGTATTTTTTTTTGTATTTTTTTGCAACTGTAAATAAGATAAAAAAATGATTATTTCATTAATGACATTTATCCACCATGTAAATGAAATGCGCATCCATTCCTTTAAAAGAAAAAAAAATGTAGGTGCCAAACTATTTTTGTCAAACCAACTTGCCAAGAATAACAGTACCAGGTCTAATATAACTGTTTGTTAACTGATTTGGTTAGGGTGGTTGCACACCCCAGAAGGAGTGGTTCTAACCCTGTGAACAACAGTCTTGCAAATATTTTCTTCATTTTGATACTGGCACTTTGGATGATGGAAGCACTTATGAAGGCACGTGGCTACACTTCAAGCTGATCTGAGAAGGAAACCAAAATAATAATCTACCTTCTGAGTAATTCATACCTGTAAAAGATCCAGGCATGCATTAGAGGGTCTGAATGAAAAAAAAAAAAATCAACATATGTCAGGAGTTAGTTAAGTACCTGTCATCCTGACAAGTATCACCTGCTCTCACCCCAAGTTCAGACACAATCCAATGTCTGTCTGCCTGGAATGACATGCTTGACAAGCCACGCTGCTTCGCAAGGGACGGCTTGCACCTGTCACCCCTGGGTTTCCGGATATTGGCAAAGGCTCTTGCCACCCCCATAGTGCCTTTTTTAGACAGGGCTCAAATTCTAAACCCACCGCCCTAGAAAACAATAATGGAAAAAAACTAAGGGTAATGCTGCTCAATGCCAGAAGTCTAAATCTCAAGATGCACGCCCTCGAAGCCCTCCTCAGTATGGAGAACATCGATGTCTGTGCTGTGACTGAAACCTGGTTCAAGGCTCCTGAGAGCACCCCGGCACTATCAGGTTTTACCTCATATCATGCGTTCCGGCCCCAAAACCCGGACCATACCACAAAAGGAGGGGGTGTATCCATATTCATCAAGGATACCCACACCTCCAGGCTGGTGGCAACTCACGAAGCTTCAGAGACCATTCAGGTGCAATTAACCATAGGCAAAACTGCTCTACAGTTTGTAGCATGTTACAGGCCACCCTCTCAAACTCAGGAACCCCACACAGCCTTTCTGAAGACACTGGAGAGTATAAATGTCTCTCCAAGCACCATCATATTGGGTGACTTCAACTACCCAAACATAGACTGGGAACATTACTCAAGCCCCAATACCCTAGCCCAAAGGTTCCTGGAGTTCATAAACTCAAATGCTATGGAACAACTTGTCACCATTCCCACAAGAGGTGAAAATATACTAGACCTGATCATCACAAACATGGGGACAAAATGCTCCACACCGGAAGTATATCCCTCATTGGTGAGATCAGACCATAAACTAATCTCACTGGAGATCCACATCCCGCCCCCACCCCCAACAAAAAAGACCACAGTGAAGAACTTCTCAAAAGCCAACTTCACATTTTGTAAGACTGGTGTGGTATCCTTCAAGGCCCCTGAGCCATTGGAAACCACAACCCACGCTGCTGAATCCCTCACAAATGCTTTCTACGAGCACCTCCAGGATTGCATGGATAAAGCAATCCCAAATAAAATCAAGACCCTTTCCACCAAAGGCAAGCGCCTGATCTGGTGGACCCCAGCCATAAACAAACTTTACAACAAGAGGAGAAAGCTACTACAAGATAGAGCAAAATCCCTAAAAGGGAAGACATCTCTGATCAATACTAGTAAAAAACTACGATCACTCATAAAATCATCCAAGGCCAACTTTGAGAGAAAAATCGCCAAGGACCCAAAAGACAATTATAAGGCCTTCTTTAGCTATGTTAGAAATCTGGGTGGAAACTCCCAGATATGCTCAGAATTAGTCCAAAATGATACAAAAATCACTGAACCCACAGACATTGCAAACATACTGGCAGACAGGTTCAGTGAAAATTTCTCCCCTCCCTCCCCCCCAAAAGGGGAAATGTCTATCCCAGCAGAGTGTAGCCTCCCAATCATCTCAAATGCCCAGGTGAGAGCTGCTCTCTCTAAAGCTAAAAACACAGCATCAATGGGACCGGATGGTGTCCCCGGCTGTGTGCTACACGAACTCAATGAGGAACTAAACCCACACATAAGGCTGCTGTTTAATCTTAGCCTTACCACAGGATATGTACCCAAAGAGTGGCGTACGGCAACTGTGGTCCCACTCCATAAAGGTGGTGCTTCTATGGACCCTGGTAATTACCACCCCATAAGCTTAACAAGCCTGGTCTGCAAAGCTATGGAGAGGATCATAATGGAACTCATAAATAAAGACATAGGGGACCTACAGACATTGGATCCTACCCAATTCGGCTTTGTCAAGAGCAGATCATGCCTCTTGAACTTGGTCGACTTTTTTGAAACAGTCACCAAGGCCATTGATGAGGGTAAGGCAGTTCACACAGCCTACCTTGACCTTGCAAAAGCTTTCAACACAATACCCCACTTGGGTATCATAGAAAAGCTCACCAGCTTAAATGTAAACTCATATGTCACAAGATGGGTTGCAAACTGGCTCAAGGACAGAACCCACAGAGTTAGAGTTGCTGGTGCCTTGTCAGACTCCAAGCCGGTCACAAGCGGTGTCCCACAGGGCTCAGTCCTGGGCCCCCTCTTGTTCAGCATCTACTTTTCAGAAGTGCAGGCAAACATAGGAGGATTGTGGCTGACAAAGTTTGCAGATGACTGCAAACTGGGCGCCATAGTTGAAAATCCATCAGACACAGATATCCTTCAGAGAGGTCTCATAGAAACGGACAACTGGTGCCAGAGCCATGGCCTTAAGCTAAACGCCAAAAAATGTATAGTCATACCCTTTGGTAAAAACAAGGTAACCCCAAGTTACCACATAGGTGGCAATCCATTAAGCTCAGAAGAGGTTATCAGGGACCTGGGGACCCAAGTTAACAGTAACCTTTCTTTTGACACTCACATTGCCAAAGTGGTAAGGAGGACCTTCTACATTGCCCACCTGATTATGAAGGGATTCACATCCAGATCAAGGGAGGTCATTGTTCCCCTGTACTCTTCACTTATCAGACCAATGATTGAGTACAATGCCCCATTCGGAATGTATCTTACCCGACACCTGCAGCAATTGGAAAGACCCCAAAAGTTCCTCACCAAAAGGATAAAGGGGCTCAAAAATATGCCATATGCTGCCCGACTGAAGAAACTCCAGCTCTATTCAGTCGCATACCGTCTGCTCAGAGGTGATCTGTGCCTGACATACAAGGCCATGTCCAACCCGGAATTAATGGACATGCTCCACCTCAAAAAATCCAAATCCACCAGAGCCACAAGAGCAAGAGACTTAAACCTCAACACGGATATAAATAGGATGTGCTGGAGGGACAGATTCATCACCCAGAGACTCCCTATGCTGTGGAACAGAATCTCGGTCCATGTGAGACAGAGCACCTCGCTGGCTCTGTTCAAGAGGAATCTTGACCAGTGGATGGGAGATCGTAGGTTTACCCCGGGGATCATCTCTGTATCACTGCTGGACAGAGGCATGGCAAACTAATGGGTACAGTATTCTTCAACCTAAGGGGTGGTGAAAGCCACACAACTCTGGCTAGGCTTATAAATGCCCTAGTGCAGATAGCCTAGTATGAACCTATGAACCTATGAACAAGTACAATGACCTACAGAAATATAAGCCCGCCCAACTAAATTTGTGGGTTGATCAGGCAATGGTAAGAAGACCTGATTTTGATAGTACATATTATTTTTTTTTATATTTTGGTCATATTAAACATAGGTATTAATATAATATTAATTTTACTGAAAATATACATATTATATTTTAAATGGATATATATTCATATAACAGTAAATACAGTACAATTATGTGGGGGCTATGCCCCCACACCCCCCATTGTGGGGTGCTGTGCCCCCCCACACACTTATTTAATATTCTCACTCCAGGGTCGCACTGCAGTGAGGCAGGAGCTATATTTAATTTTTGACTAAATTAAACTTGACCAAATGAATGAGCTTTCAGTGAAATAAGCTTTCAGTGAAGTGTGCTGCCTGAAATCATTTTCAATCAAATGTGAGTCGACCAAATGAAGAAGACCCATATATATATATATATATATATATATATATATATATATATATATATATATATATATATATATATATATATATACATATTTACCTCTCTCTCTCTCTCTCTCTCTCTCTATATATATATATATATATATGTGTGTGTGTGTGTGTGTGTGTACATATATATATATATATATATATATATATATATATATATATGTATATATATATATATATATATTTATTTATTCATTTAACATTTGTTAACCGGGAGTGTCTGACTGAGCCAAAAAGGCCCTTTTTCAGCAGAGGACTGGGGAGAAAAGCTCCACAAAGAAAAATTACAGACACATTTAGTTATTTAGACATGATCAGTATACATACAAATTACAAGAGAAATGTTTTTACAAGTGGTATGCGGCACATAAACAGTTACAGTGGAGAGAACAAAAAAAATATTAATTTAAAAAATAAAGGTAATTAATAGATTTGTGGTGTACAGCTGAAATTTGGAACATAGGTAGAATATATACATAGTGCACAGGTACAGTACATACATTGTAGATTAGCCAGTGTTTGTGAGTAAGATTGAAAACTATTATCAAGTGCTCTAGATTTAGTATGTATATGTTATCCGCTTTCACTAGCCTGGGGAGAAATCATGGCACTGCCAACTTTGCTTGAGATGTTGCCTTATGAGGTCTTTAAAGGAGGCTTTGGATGATGTGTTTTGAATGCTAGTAGGGACAGAGTTCCATTTTTTAGCCACTGAACTACTATATAGTGCATCTCCAAAGCTATTGTAGCTGTTGGTGACTTCTAGTAGTAGTTTGCTTGATGATGAAAGAGGCCTTTTGGCTGAGTGATGTTGTACTAGGTTTTTGAGGGCAGGACACTTATTGGGGAGGTAATAGATAGAATGACAGAGGCAGAGCTTGATTGTAGGTTAGGAGGTTGGGCAGTTCAAGCCAGTGGAGCTGTGTCAAAGCAGTACAGTGATGAGTTCTGTATGAGCAATTTGCAGCAAAGCGGGCAATTCTGCTATAGCAGGCTTCCAATTTGCATAGTTCAGTTTTGTTGAGATTAGTCAGAATGGGAGATGCATAGAGTAGGGCGGATAGAAGTTGGGAACGAGCAATGGCTGATCTTGTGTTGTTGGTAAGAAATGGTTTGATATGGTAGAGTGACCCCAGTTTGGCATGTACTTTTTTAATAGTTAAGTTGAGATGATTATCAAATTTTAGGTAGGAGTCTATGGTTATTCCCAATAGCTTAGCCTGTGCCACTGGAGCAATTGGAGTAGCATTTGTGGAGTAGATAGTGAATTGACTGTTAGTGTTTTTGTTAGAACTGGTTATAATCATAAGCTGAGTTTTCTTTGGTTTGAGGATAAGTTGGGCTTTGGTAAGGTAGTTTACAAAGTCAGAGAATGCTAGTTGAGTTGTTTGCAGGAGGGTGGGAATGTTTTGTGCAGCACAGACTAAGGTAGTGTCATCTGCATACTGAATTATAGATGCATGCTGTGTGGAGGTATGGAGGTCATTTGTGAAGACTGTGAATAGTAGTGGTCCTAAGATAGAACCCTGTGGGACTCCTATAGTTATGGGCAGCTGAGGAGAGAGAGAATTTTCCCATTTCACAGCTTGGTACCTGTCAGTTAAGTAGCTTTGGAACCAGGTAAGAGTGTCATTTGATAGATGATATTGGTTTAGTTTGTTTAGTAGGATATGGTGAGAGACTGTGTCAAATGCTTTGGACATATCCAAAAAAAGAGTTGACACTTGTAGGCCTTCCTTTTTGAGATGGTTTACTGTGTCTGTGAAGCAGAGGAGGGCTGTAGTGGTACTATGGGTAGGTCTGAAACTATGCTTATATATATATACATATATATATATATATATATATATACACATATATATATATATATATATATATATATATATATATATATACACACACACACATATATATGTATATATATATATATATATATATATATATATGTGTGTGTGTGTGTGTGTGTGTATGTATGTATGTATGTATATGTATATATATATATATATATATATATATATATATATATATATATAGCCAGATTCTTCAATCCGTTTACACTGTGTGCATGCCGCGCCGCAATGTGCACATGGTAGTGCACTGTTTTGGATTCAATAAGCTGCTGTACACAGTGATTAGAGCCGTGCAAAAAAAGGTAAACACCATGGCATGCAAATTACAGTATATGCAGCTGAATTGTATGCTAATCAACTAATTCAACATAGAGAAACTATTCAACAACCTATAAAGCAACAGTGTAGACTCAGTGTTAGTTAGTCTACACAGAAATATTTTATTGGTTGATGTTGCTTTAATTTATGTGTATGTGCAACAGGATGAAGTCTATTCTCCTACTTCTGCTAATAGACCAAGGCCAAGAAGTAAAAGAGTTCTTCTCAGCAGGGGCGGCTCGTGGCATTGTACTGCAGGACTGCAGCCCCCCCCCCCCCCCCAGCTGTGTGAAGAAAAGAAAAAAATAATTAACTTTGTAAAATAAAATATTTCTAAATTAAACTGGCTGACTAGTGCGGTAAATGAGTCAGACTGACTCACAAAGTCCCGGAACTCGAAATGTGCATGCTCGTTGCTTGGCAAGTTCTGGGTTTTTTTTTTTACTTATTTATTTTTTCTAAGTTTCATTAAATCTGGACTGTCTCAGACTGCTATACAGGCAGTCCAGATTATGGAGAGTAGTGCATCAGTGTGATGCCTGGATGTCTGTGCAGTTAACTGCACAGTAAAGTGGAAGGGAGTCAGACTGCCACGTCCACAGTCACGTACGTGACGTGGATGGCAGGAGGACTACTGATTGGTTCTCACTCTCTTTCTGAAAAAGAGAGTGAGAAACAATCAGTAGTAGCAGGCAGTGCAGGTCCTTTTGGTTACTTGCTAGTTGCTACAGGTGTGCACTACCATTGAAAACAGCTTTTTTGGGGGCTTGCAGCTTGCTAATATGATCAGGCTATGCTACGGAGAGGAAAGAAAGATTTCTGATTCTGAATCTTTCTTTTTTTTTCAATAATAATTCTTTATTATTTTTCAACTTGTTCATACACACATTTGACCAGGAAATACACAGGTAATTTCCAAACAATACTTCTAACAACAATCCTACAATATATGTACACTATATACACGAATGTTTCCATTTTTAACAAAAAAGAATATATGAAGAGTCTTATCAATAGGTCTAGTATCTTATAATAATTTGATTACTGATAAACTTTTACTTTATAGTATTTATATCCAAGGGTTATCCTGGGATCAGTACATTAAGCCAGTATAATATTGAAAATTTGTTCCCAGATCTTCAGATTATTTATATGTTTGGTATGACCATTAATTAATAATTTGTGAGCTAATATGTGTTTTATTGCTAAAATCTTGAAGTTGTCCCAAGAAGTTTGAGATGGATTCAACCAATTTGTAGATATATAGAGTTGCATTAACAAAAAGATATTCATAAGTATGGTCATTTGGGATCTAGATAGATTATTTGGGGGGATATTTAATATAGTAAATTCCCAATAAAGCGTTGATTTTTGATAACCCATCTTTTGCAGTTGTAGTTTTAAGGAATTCCATAGTTTGTATATACATTTACAGCTCCAGAACATATGAAGGAGGTCAGCAGTTTCATCTTTACAATATGGACATTTAGGAGAATTTTTAGAGTTAAATTTATGCAAGCTAAGACGTGTATAGTATACTTCATTTGTTGTTCGTGATGAGCTGATGACAGAAACGGACAGTCTCAGTCACTCATCATTTAATTTTTTTTTTTAAAGTTGAGGTAAGTCAAGTGTCTGACTGACTCAACTCCCTCTGAATTAAAATAAATAAATAAAGATGATTATGAACAGACAGACTAGAGGTTATTATAGCAGGAATTATGTTAAAAGCTTCTGCATTCCATAGGCGTAGTCTGACCAGTGAACAACAAGTATTATATTCCTTGTATTAATTTTAATACAAAAACAGAAAATATCATAATCAGGCAGGTGATCCTGCATTGTTAGAACTTTTACTCATGTAGATTTTACTTTTATTTAGTAAAAAAATAGGTACACCGAGCCATTTACATTTTAATGACTACTTGATGTCTGATGACTACTTGATGTCTGCATGTCTGTATGTACATGGTCCACTCACTGTAATTACCTAAGGCATGACCCTGAAAGCAAACAGGATGAGTCTGTATGTACATGGTCCACTGTATTTACCTAAGGCATGACTCTGAAAGCAAACAGGATGAGGCAAACTCATCAAAATGTACAACCACTGAAACTGTGGATTACATTAGTAGAAAAGCATTTTTTTTGCAGGAAAGCAAGTTCCCCTGTTAACCTCATCCCTTAATTCTAAATACTAACTCCTTAGCTGTACAACTATGGGGAAAGAGAAACATCCTACCTGCCTGAAAAAAGGACTCGGACAACTGCAGTGTAGCAGTAGAACTAATCACTGTAGAAGCATTATGGGAATTTATAACCTCAGGATTAGTGAAATTATATTTATTTAGTTCCCATTCATCGAATGATGTGTGTGTGTATGCTGTCTCACACATGCACATGTGTATATGGGTGTCAGTATATGTAGGAGGCTGAATAATGCATGTGTCAAATTTAGCTATGGCTAAGTCATTAGTAGATACTAAATGCTGGAAAATGGATGCCAAAGAGCTACACAGACTAACAAATGAATGATTTGATTTTTAAAGAGAAGCTGTCAGGCTGTAACTCAGACATATAACAAAATATGTGTACGGTACCACAGAAGTTATAAACATGTTCTTATAGGTAGGACTATTTGTGGGCTTTTGCAAGACTCAGGGCAAATTATTGTTGCCAGTGACAAGTAAATGGTGGAAATAGAATGATTAAACTTCTCAAATTACAAAACAGATCATTTAAAACATTTTTACCAAACCAAGTTCAAGTAATGGGCAGACAAGTTTCAATGACCACAGGCTGATCTTATCCCAAGCATTGGTTGAAATTAGATAAGCAATGAAGCACTTTTCTACAGGTTTAATTTACAGAAATAAATGAGCATATTTTCCTTTACTTATCTGGCCAAAGGATATTAGAATACCACTTTTTTTCTCAAAAGTGTCATGCTTGATTTGTTAAAGCATTCTTTAAAATGCAAAGAGTAAAGACAGCATGCCTTAAGTTTTAGAACAGCTTCAAATGAACTGTCATGCTTAAGAATGATGCTATTAATATATACAAATACTTGCAGATTAATACCGGATTTTGGATGTATATTTTTTAAACATTTTATTCAAAGAAAACAGCGTTATATCACATCAGACATGATCTTTTAATTAGGTAGATCTCTTTATATTTCTTTGTGACCTTTTTGTGCTGACGTTTGTATGATAAAACTTAAAGGTTCAGACAGTCATCACTTTTTAACACATCCTTAATTGCTTCACAGATGGCATCTTTCTCTAACTATCTTTTTATAATGACAGAAGTATATACTTTGGCTTTTAGTGTGCAAACAATTTTTGCAGAAGAAATAGATGGTTGCTTTGTCAGCAATGACTTTAATGTTGGTACAATTCATTTTATAGTTTCTTTGAGTCACTAAACTCCAGTATGTTTTTATGATGAGTGCCTTATCACAGCAACTTCATTATATGCAGTTCATTTTATCTGGCATGTTTTATCAATGAATAGTGGTTTCCATTTAAAATGTAGTACTTCTTTATTGTAAATAAGACACCTTCAGTTTGTGGGTATGGCTGTATGAGAAGAACCTTACTTATTCTGTATTACTTTTAAACTATGTTGTGCACGTGTACATGATAATAAGGTAGTTTGCAGACAGAGGAGTAATGTATGAAAGTTGTTTTTAAGCTTCTATTCTAAGGTCAGTAAATGTTGTCTGAAGAGATCTCTGCTGAAAAGAAGCACCAACTCTCCTCACTATAACTTGGCTGTTTACCCTATATATGTGTGTCTTTGATCTTGCCGAAACTATTACTATAAAGTGCTAATGGCCTGTGTGTAAGTAACACAGAGTCTCCAGTGCCACAGATAATGAACGCTTTATTTAGGTTTAGGTAAAATGAACATAAGGCTCATAAAAATTCTTACACTGAGAAACTTTTTCATAAAATTGTGTTTTATTTGGTAAATTAGTGGCAAATCATTAAAGACTGAAGTTACAAAGTAATGACAGACATTGGAGTTTCAGACTTCATACCCTTCAGAAAATTCATGCTAATACAAAACCTGTTACTCTATCACATTTCTAAGTTTGTAAGAGCAATATTTAAACATTGTCCCTATTTGTGGTCCTTTGTCCCACTTTTATACATTATTTTGTCCAGATTTCTTGCTCTAAGAGGTTGAGAGATATGTTTGCAAGATGTACATTTTTGAATGAATCTGACCTGGGCTAAAATCTGCACATTGTAACTAAGTAACCTTAAATAAATGCGCACAAGCTTCAGAGATGTTTTATGCTGGCTAATGCAGCTTGAAATATACAGAAGGTGCAACTGGGATAGGTATACATACAAACGCAGAATGAAACTCTGTGTACTGTAGACTGCAGTGTGAAAGCATGTGTGTACATTGCAAGTAAATGTATGGCAATGTGGATTTTATTTTACTCCTTTTACCTTACCAGAGATGTTTGCTATCTCAGTATACTGTATGTATCTTATGTATATAAAAATCTTTGTTAGTTGGATCTTTTCTCCCCTTGGCCTCACTGAAAAGGGACTCTATTGTCATTCAGATTTTCCCAATAATCAAACGCAATAAATACATTTCCATATAGCAGCTACCTACACTATGTTATCGTAGCTTACTCATGTCTTGGAGAGGAATACACATGCTAAACAGACCATGGACAGGGTACATGGCAGAGCTAGGTTGGAATCTTAAAGCAGCCCAATGGAAAGGAAGGGCAAACTGCAATATGTAGCTGACCATGCTATACTCTAAGTAGGCAATATGAGATAGAGAATAGTTGGAGTTTTTTGAGTCTGTCTATATAGGACAAGTGTTTAAGGCCTAGGATGCTCTTTGTGAGGTACTTTTGCAGCCTCTCCAGCTGTTTTAGATAGCCTATCTTCTGCCTGCTCCTTTTGCACTGCCTTCTCAGTTCTGCAAGAAATAGCTTTTTCATCAAGGATAATTGTAAACTGTTTTATTGATGCTTAACCCCAACTGTACTGGTTAGCACTGAATATTAAGCTAGTCCCAGTAATGCTGGTATAACAAGGAATGTGTGTCCATTTTAGATGATTTTGAGCTAATTAAGTGATATCACATTGAAAGTCATCCACAGTATTTGTATGCCAGTGAGGCACGATTAGGTTGGTTTGGACATGTGCTGAGGAGGGATACTGAGTATACTGGGAAAAGGATGAAGCTGCCAGGTAAGGGAAAAAGAGGAAGGCCTAAGATAAGGTTTATGGATGTGGTGAGAGAGGATATGCAGGTGGTTAGTGTGACAGAGAAAGATGCAGAGGACAGGAAGAAATGGAAACAGATGATCCGCTGTGGTGACCCCTAATGGGAACAGCTGAAAGAGAAGACTACAAGCACTTATTTGGAACCAGGTGGGGTCTCGTGAATAGTGTTTGCTTGGGAAACTTTAAACTGTCCCTTTTGAGTCTCCATGAAAAAGGGGGGAAAAAGAAATCCAGTATGACCTGATGTGCTCCAGACCACAGCTTCTCATCAGGTGCAGAAATAGAGTACGAAGTACTGTTTGCAGCATACTGCAGAGGTAAGTGTTCAAACCAACCTGCATATACATGTAACAATGCGTGCTGTGTAGAGTATTCAGCATGCACCATAGTGACTGAGCATTTATTTCATGCAAATTGGTATGCATGTTCAGCATTGATCCCACTGTACCATAGCTCCACCCCTTTTAGTTGGCCTCACCCCTTCCTGTTGGCCCTACCCGTTCAGCTGTCTCCTGCAGCCCCCCTTTGATTTGAAGTCACCAGCCACCACTGGTTCTCAGACCCCATTTAACTTATCATAACCTACATGATGTTGAAATTGTAGAATGCTACAGGGTGGGTAGAGACACGCTACAGAATCTCTGCAACCTCTGTCATCCTCAACTAAGAGCTAGGGCAAACCATGGGGAACCCATCACAGTGAAGTTAAGTTCACAATTTTTTTTTTTATATTTGTTGCAGTACAGGACCACTCTTAAATGCACAAATGGGAAGACGCCAGTAGAATTATTTCTTAAAACAGCTGCCCGAACAAGGCATGACCTGATCAGACTTCATTGTAGTGTTACTCCGGGCATAAGCATTACTTAAAAACATTTCAGCATAAGAAAGCAAAAGAAAAGCTATTCCCAAAACTACATTGATTGGACCTTTGGACATGACTGGGGAAAGCTGCAAATGCATCTGGGGAAAAATTACTGAACAGACCTGTTCAGTCTGACTTCATGTTGAAGAAATACATGCAAAAATCACTTGTAATGATATACAGATTAAGTATGAATAACAATGAATAGTAGCATTCACTATTTTAAAAGAGTTAGTCCAAATATGGAAAGAATGGATTGTGGTGTTGAATGTTTGTAGAGTGATGCAAGTGAACTTGATGTTTCACAGCAGTGCATAATGTAATGTATTAAGTCTGAACTTTCAGAGACACGAGTCAGTTCCTCAGATTAGATGTTCTCAGGAGGTTAAAAAGCAAGCCCAGCAGCTCACTTTCTGATGTGAAGCTTTCTCCTTGTTGACTCATATGTCTACTAAGTGAAACTCATGCACCTCAAATCAAGGTTATCAAAAATGCCATTTTACCCTGATGAAATATATTTATGTATTTGATAATAACAAAAAAATATATGATGGAATATATTGAGATTGCTATTAGAATGTTGATAGTATTTAGACTAAAGAAAGTGACTCAGGTTGCACTATATAATGCTTCTGTGTTAGAACAAAGTTTTTAGATAATAAAATGCATATAAAGCATTTGGCTGGATTTCTCCTTTGTTTTTTCTCAGTACAATATAGCTGAAAAGTTAGGGCTGTAGATACTCACCACATCTGTAGTATCTCATTGGATTCTAAGAACTAATCCAACATAGGAATGGAGAAAGGAGATTCTGCCAATAGGGATGACTGCAATTAGGGATATAAACAATAGGCAAGAGCAGACTGGAATTTACTGGAGAAAACTGGCAAAGGAACCAAGGTATTTGAAGCAAATAACTAGACAGGGAAAGGTAATATACTGGGAAGAGGCCAAGAATTTATTTGGACTGCAGGTTACAGAATGCCTTCCCTATCAAGGACTGATATCAGAGTATAGGCAAAGAGAAAGTAATGGGGGTTCTAAACAAAAGACCAACACTGGTATAGTTTTTAATAGAATCTAGAACAGAAGCTGCCATTAAAAAATGAATAATTAGTAGAGCATATACAATATTGCATGATAACTATATGAATCAATCAGAGGAGGTTAGAAATTATTGGGAAGAGAGTCTGATTAAACAATTCACAAAGAAACAACGGAAAGATATATGTATGTCTCCCTAATATGCAACAAAATCTTGAAAATTTAGGATTTTGGTTTGAAAAGGTTTACATAGATATTTTTTATACCCAAAGTAGACTCCAGAGAATTTTTCCTCAGGTAGATAGCAAATATTGGATTTGTGACAGGGAAGAAAGAGCTATTTGGGAAACTATTTTTTGGGAGTGCAGTGGGTTGGCAGACTTTAGGGATCCCCTGTGGGATGCACCATCAGAGATGCTGGGTGGGCGGATTGGTGTGATGAGGAAGATGATTTTTCTGAGCAATGATACAATATCAAAATTGTCTAGACATGGTAAAGCCTCACTGTGTCTAATTATAGTGGCTGCTAAAAAAACATTTACTAAAAAATAGTATCTTGTTAGGCACATTAAGTTACTAGGGAGAAAAATAAGTGGCACCACTAAAAGCCAATTGGTTAATACATCTATCTGCAAAATTTTGTGACATAGTATTTTGATTTCTTTTATAAGGAAAATATTTATTTGCAACAGCATTACTATGAGTCTTTGGCTGTAATTTTGCATGTATTATTGCTATGTTTCCTTTCAGAGTTCAAAATATCTAGGAGTTTCCCTTTGTTCTAATTTGAAATATACTGCTGGTCTTTCTGATGCCAGTGATGCCTTGAAAATGGTTTAACCTCTATTTGTTCAACTTTTGTGTTGTTAATATGAAAGTTTACTTCCAATGCCTGGTATTTTACTTTTCACTTTTAACACTACGCCCCATTTCACTTTGGTGACAGAATCATACAAAGGCGCTTATTATTTTGATTTTGTTTTAAAATATTAATTTTGCTTGATTTAATGTATTTTTTTTGTTTTATAGCTGTACTTTATATGTTCATTCTCTACCTCTAGCTTTTCCTATCAGTCTACAGTCTTTCCCATGTCACCTTCACGTTTCACTTTCAAGGTGTACAGTGTTTAATTTACTGTTATAATCCAAACCTTATTAACTAAGGTCTGTCATATTAATTTTTGTGACTTTGTGACTTGCTTATCTGTAGGTTGTGTGTTAGAATGGGCTCATTTTTGAGCCTGCTTTTAATTTTGTCAGTTCTTTGATTCTATTTATTATTCTTTTTTTTCACTTTTCAAAGAATTGGTAAGTTATTTTTGAATTTGTATAAAGTCTAGAATTACAAACTTAGGTCATTTGATTTTTCTAAATTGCTTACAATTGACCAAGTCACACACTGAATACTGTTGCTTAGTTACTCATATACTAGATACCCATAATCCCCATCAGAGAGAATAAGGTACACTGGAACTATTTTTGAATGGGTCCAAACAATACTTTCCAATAAATCTGGCACCGGAAAGAAGGTCTAGATGTCTATTTTTTTGTTTGAATTTGCAGCTGCAATTGACCAGTAGACACATTAAATATTAAGTCCTGTACCCACATCCAGCATCTGTCTGTTATTTCTTGTATTCTAAATGGCGTTCTATCACTCACATTTTAAGCTACTATGTATACACTTTCAATATATATGTATGGTTGAGACCAAAAGATAGAAGTTTTGAAACTTTGAAAGTTTTAAATGGAGATCGCTGTACAATGTTTAATGGGATATTTACCATTTTCTACACTGTAGTACAATCTAGGAGTTGGTATATTTAATTAGCAGGGGATTTAGTACAATCTAGGAGTTGGTATATTTAATTAGCAAGGGATGTGGGGTGCAGGGGGGCTTGCTCCCATGCAAAAAACATAATTTTTTAAAATTTTTCTTTATTAGGTTTTCAAAGTTATCATTAGATAGGTCACTAACTGGCTCACTGATAGAAACCCTATAGTCAAAATAGGGGAATCCACCTCCAGCCGCAGACCTCTCACCAGTGGTGTTCCACATGGATCAGTCCTGGGACCTCTACTGTTTGGAATCTATTTCTCCAAAGTACAAGGAAAAACTAAAGGTCTGTGGCTGACAAAGTCTGCTGATAACTGCAAACTGGGAGTGGTCATAGTATCTCCAAATGATGATAACATCCTACAACAAGATCTTAATCAAACAAACGATTGGTGAAAAGTCCTGGTCTTAAACTCAATTAAAAAATGTATTATCATCCCTTTCTGTAAGGGCGATGTTTCTGCTAACTACCACATCAATAGCAATGCCTTAAGTATGAACTCAGTGATAAGTGACCTGGGCACACAGGTTTACAGCAATCTTACCTTTGACCATCATGTCTCCACAGTGGTAAGAAGAGCATTCTGTATGGTTCACCTCATAAGTAAGGGCATTGCAAATAAGAAAAAAAGTAGTTATAACCTCCCTATACTCTTCCCTCATCAGGCCAGTAACTGAGTACAATGCCCCTTTTGGTATGTACCTTTCCAAGCATCTGCATTAGTTGGAGAGAAGACAAAGGTTCCTCACAAGGAAAATTCAAGTTCTTCAGTATGTCCTATGTGAATTGTTTGAAATCACTGTCACTTTATTCCATTTCATACAGACTACTCAAAGGCAATCTCTACCTTGCATACAAGCCAATCTCTGACCCTGCTTTATTGGAAATGCTGCATTCTCCTTAAGACAAATGGTACATGGGTTACTAGCTCTAAAGAACTTAACCTGATATGTGACTTTAACAGAACCTGCTGGTGAGACAGATGTGTCTCCCAGAGGTTACCAAACCTTTGGAACAGACTCACACTTCATGCCAAACAGAGCACCTCATTGTCCCCCTTCAAACGCTGTCTGAACGATTGGATGGATAACTGTAAATTCACCCTGGGGGTCCACCTGTGTCCTTCTTGGGCAAGGACAATAGGTGCTGATTGTGGAAATAAGGGTAGAATTTGGCTAGGCTCGTAAGGGCATTAATTATGCGAAGAAGCAGAATGTCGACTCACCTTTAGTTGACCCATATTTGTTGAAGCTGTGCATCATCAAATGACCAAATCATGTGATTTTTTTCTAAGGGAAAGAAGACCGTTGGCTTTTCTTTTAAATCGGCCTTTTTCCCAATTGTAGTGTGATCTCAGAATTAGTATATTTAGTTAGGATGTGTGTGGAGGGCATAGCCCCCCACTTTCATAGTGTTTATTTTAATATGGTGTGCGTGGTTGGGCTACCGATTTCTTTCCCTTAGAAAGAAATCGATTTGGCCATTCGATGTTGTGCAGCTTTGACCAATATGGGCCGATTTTAGCTAAGTCGACATTTTGCTTGTTTGACTATATAATATAGACCCACTTCCTATGATCTTATGATCTTATGATCAATAGCCAGTCAGGCTATTTCCTTTCAGGATAAAAAAGAAGTGCCAAAATGATGCCCCCAACCATGAATTTTACTACATCAGAAAAGCACTAAATAGTAATGTTTACTGTGCATAAATTCATTAAGTACTTTCCAGAATAAAGGACTTTAACTGCTATATGTATCTGGAAAACATACCAAAATCTCAAATGGAAAACTCTTGTAGTGTTTTGATTGTATACTCATGTTTTAGTAAGCATACTACAGTCCTCCAGAAGTGACACTACCATCAGTTTCTAGTAGCATTAAGCCATGTTACTTCATCAAAAGCACACATTTATAACAACAATAATTGCTGAAAGAAGAATGAGCAAAGTCCCGTTCCATATAGTGTGCTAGCTACAGGCACACCTACATTAACATTAATCAAGGCTATCAGCCGGCCAGATGAACTCAGTCTTATGATGGTAGCAGACAGCATTATCTTTAAAATTATAGTATTCATTTTCTTCTTTTAATATTAGGAATGTTATATCCACAGAGAGTTTTAAATATCTCAAAATATATTAATAGAAAGGTTATATGCTCAGAAAATATTCACACATTAGACACTTAATTCTGAAGTTATTAAAGGGTAAAATGAGAAAATAAAATTGCTTAGTATAGGCTGTAAGAGTCACGCATTTTTGCCTTTAGGAATTTTTCAACCATCTACTTTTTAGTCAAAGAGATTTATTTAGCTGAAAAGGGTCTTAGTAATCCATCAGTCAAACAGTTTCTGTATCATTTCAGTCATCTGAATATAATAACGCTTTTTCACTTTGCTGAAGGGTCATTCTGTGTGAAATAAACTGTTAGCTGTGAATCTGATTTATAGCCCAGTAACTTTTCATTTATGTCAACATCAAAAACTTAATGAAATAAAAAAGTTTACTTATTGACTCTTTTCCTTGCTGAAATATTTGAAGACAAACAATTCTCTCCACATGAAGTAAAAAATATATTTCTATATATAAATATCTATATCTATCAACGTATGTATATCTATGTAGAGATAGAGCTCTAGGTATATCTCCATCTTTTTATATCGATAGATATATGGAAACTGACGTAGATATATATTAGATAAACAATCACTGAGTCTTTAATTGAATCATGTATAATTGTAAATGTCATTGCACACACACATATATTTTCTATGATTACTCTAAACTAAGGAATTTTTGGAGAGATATTAATGATTTTCTTTCAGCTTTGTTTTCAGATAACTTCACATTAACTAAAACTTAAATTTTTCTTAATGCTGATGAAACATTTTCTTTGATTATATCAAATTCATACTTGTTATGGGCAATATTAGCAGTAGCCAGGAAATGTATTACTCCGAGTGTTGGTGAATTTCACTCCTTACTAGAAGAAACCATAAACAAGGAAGTCAAAACTAAAGAACTTATAATATATCCAAGGAGTTTTCCTAACAACCCATGGATAAAGGTTTCAAACCTAAGACTTTCCAAATTGATTTTTAACCTTGTTTAATCATTATTTGTTTGATTCACTGAAAGTTTTTTCTTAAAATATTTCTAATATTCAAACATTTTTCAGGCCTCTGTAAATAATATAAATAGTTGATTTAGTTTCATTGTTGTTAAAAGATGTCTGTTCAGTATGATCAATGTGTTAGACAACGCTTATTCTCTTAAAAATATTGAAGGGGAAAAAGGCTTAGTCTCCACCCACTGGAAGTTACAGTGCAAACTTCCTAAGCTCCATTGGAGTGAATGAATTAACAATGCCCAAGTAACACATTGTTTCACATGCCTTGACCAGGTCAATATAGGCAGTTTGAACCATTTTGCCCTCCTCCATTGCTTTGATGACCTTCTCAAAGAAGTCCACCAGGGTGATTAAGTATGAAACGCCCTTGATAAAATCAAACTGGATTGAGTACAGTGTCTGGAGATTTCTTTTACCATTATTTATTATTTCTGTGATAATTCTTTGAATGGCTTTGCATATGAAACTAGTGAGACATTTGGGTCTGTAATTTCTAGGGAATGTAGATGCCCCATCTTTGTGCAGAGAGATGATGATTGCTTTTTTCTATTGTGAGGCATGAAGCATGTTTGTAAACTACAGAGGGCCTGATATGCCATGTTTCATGCTGTTTAGAAAGCAGCCTGCGATATTGCTAGGCCCCATTGATGTAGTGGTCTTGATCTTAGAGAGAGCATTAATGACCTGTTCCCTAGTGATAGTTGTGAGAGTTATAGTTGGTGTTATTTCCTGAGGGGGGAGAGGGGCAAAGTAAAAGATGAAGTTGTCTGACAGTGGGTTTGTTATATCTTCTGTTTCAATGTAGGTGGCTTCATTAACAATGAGGTTTGCACACCACTGTGTATTGCATATGAGGTTGTAGACATAGCTAAAGAATGCCTTGTGGTTGTCTTTGGCCTGGGAGGCCAAATTTACCTCAAATGGGGCTTTTGTAGATTTTGTCCTCTGAGTTGCTTCTGTAGTTTGATGAGAGCACATTTATCCTGCTGGGTGCTGCACTTCCTTAATTCTGCCTGATTTTCTTCCTTCTGTTATACAGCCTATTGATGTTGTGGTTCACCAGGGTGGCTTGTGTTTTTGATTTAGATCTGTACTATTCCTAGTGGGTACAGCTGCCTCTATACAGCCATTAACATGTTTGTATAGGGTTTGTGTGAATAGTTCAACATGCGCAGCAGTATTCTCAGGGTTTGGGGGGTGGGGGGCTTGAAGTGGTATGGGATTTTGCCTATGGTAATTTGAATTTAGAAAATCTCAAGTGCATTATCCTGTTTGATCAGTCTAGAGGTATATTTACTTTTTATGTAAATTGAGACACCTCCAACTTTAGTGCCCATCTGTGTTGTAGCCTGCTAAATGTGTGGAAGGTATTATAGGCTTGCACTGCAGGGTTGTCTATTTGTCTTTAATCCATGACTCAGTGACTGCACAGGCATCAGAATTCTCTATGGTGATGAGAGCTTGTAGGGAGAGTAGTTTCTTGTTTAGACGCCTGACATTGAGCAGTAACACCTTTACATTTTATTGGATTTGATTTGCTGTATTAGAAGGATTGTCAGATTGACACTGCCTAAAAAAGGTATTATGGGGAAGGACAATGTTTCAAAAGCCTAGGAGGGCTAGATGCAAACCATCCCTGGCAAAGGAGTGTGGTTTATTGACCATCGCCTTCCATGCAGAAAAATATTGCAGCCACTTAGAATGACAATAGAAACTAAGTTAAGTATTAAAGTTAGTCATCGTCTGTGTATTGTGACATCATCCTTGGAAAAGGTAGAACACCGCTCAATGCTAGTCTCATACAAGCCTGGCACACATGTTCTGACAGCTTGGTCATGTGTCTCTTCATGTTAAGTCACTAGATTTAAAGAAGCTTCTAGGAAAAATATTTCTCTCTTTCTCTCTCTCTCTCTCTCTTATTTTTTTTTGTATACATTTAGTTATTGAAATGTAAGCTTAAAAACAGTCAAGACAGAGGCAGCTCATACTAAAGTACATATTTATGTCTCGGCACAGCAAAAACTAGGTGAATAAACAAAACAAAGAAGATAGAAGGAAGAAAGCAGGGTTATGTAGTCCTTGATAAGTTGCCAGAAAGAACTTGAAGGTTCAGTCTTTGAATTCTAGAATAGATTGATATGCCTACGATGTAGAGAAATAGGAAATGCCAACATTGTTCAATTGCAGGGTGGTAGAAGACCTCCAGTACATGGTTATAGTTGCCTTTGCCACTAAAATTATAATATGAATGATGTTACTTCTCTCTGTGTTAGGGGCAAGGGCATAAACTATTAGGTCCCTTCTATCTGGATCTGTAAAATCACTAATAATATCCATTGTATTCCAAAACACAGCCCAAAACTGCTGCAAGGAATTGCAGTCCCATATAATGTGCTCCCATCCTGACAATGTTTTAGTGTCTTGATAATGCCAGCAATGAAACTTTCTACCACAAGTAGAAGCACATAATACATATGGAGTTAAAAAGAGTTGATAAAGATGCTTCCAAGTGAAAAGATTTCCTTTAAGAGATAAGGTTGTCCAGAATGGAGTTTTCAATAAGGAAACAGTCTGTCAGACAGCTCTGCAGCTCTCCCTTTGAAATAAAGCAACTTAATGTTCCACCAAGGTTTGTATTCTATAAAGGACAAAGTATAATACAGTTGGGAGATTCCTGAGTTACTTCTATATGTTGAGGACCTGATATTACAGATGCAGGAGTAGAAAGAGAAGGAAGCCATTAACTCAAGTTGCCCTGTATCTATTAGGGGATACAATATGGAGGAAAATACAGAAAATGGTTAAAAGATAAATGACATTCTTCAAATAGTTCTATCTGTGACTTGAATGCTATATGTGAATATAATTGCAAAGTGAGAAAAAGACCTCTGCTCAACCAAATCTGTAAGGAAAATAAGGATGGAGCAGAGCAAATCTTGGATGAGCTCCAAAGGAAAAGGTTAGTGTTGACGCAAGAGCGGAATGTTCAGACTTTTTAAGCAAGGAGCATACATTGTTAAAAATGGCATTGACACACTGAAAAGATTCTAAAGACATTTCCTTCTGAAAGTATCTTTTAGATATGGTGTAAGGCACTGTTGCTTGTCCCTTTGTGCTGTATAGTATGACAATCTATCAGACTGATGTATAGCAAAGACCAGAAGTTGGACCCAAGGCAGAATACTTTTACATTGTAAAGATCAACATAGCAACTAAGCAGTGCAGCCTGATATGCTACAATGGGAAAATGTGGTCCCCTGAGTATTTTGTGACATCAATGGCTTGGGAGCATCTGACTGATAATGGAGACCAAACAATGTTTGTACTTGTCTGCCCCACTTCCTTAATTGGAAAACATTTTCTTGGTGGCCGTTACTTCAGGGAAAAGAATTTCTGAAGAACAAGCTTTAATATGTAAACCATCATACGTAGTGTATAACAGTGAGGGGATTGTTTCATTAAACCGCCCATTTCAGCTGCTGGTCCTTCATCTTAGCTTTCAGAAATTAGGACAACATTTGATACATATTTTTGATGCTCATAGACACTAGAGATGTTAAGCTAAAAGGAGTCATTCTTTTTAAGAAACATAGGCAACTCTTTGTTTTCCTCAAGAAAGAGAAGGTTGAATTGTCCATAATAAAAAGCAAAATTGTGATGTATCTGGCCTGCTCTGCTGTCATTGTTTATGGTAAAAGCTAGGAAATACTTAAGTGTCCTGTTTGAGTTCATACTTAGGTTCATAGGTGGTTACTGGGCTACTGACACTAAGGTCTTTATATGCCTAGCCGTGTGTACCCAATATAATACTAGAGAAACCCAATATAAAGGAACTTTCCTGAACTCAAGATTTTAGTTAGCAGCAACTGCCCATATCTTGGAGAGTCATACGTGAATTTCTGGCTTCCCATCCAGTCATCCAGGATTTGCTTAAACATGGTCTTAGAGGGACTCTGTTTGATGTGAACTGGTAGCCTATTCCATAGGATTGCAACCTCTGAGAGAGATATCTGTCTCTCTAGCAGGTTCTATTTATGTTGCAGGCCAGGTTAAGGTCCCTGGAGTGGGTGACCCTTGTCCCATTTAACTTGCAGATGTGCAACATTTCCATTAGGTTTGGATCCAGGATTACTCTGTAGGTCATGCACAAGTCACTTCTCAGAAGTCTGTATGCTGCTTAGTACAGTAACAGTGACTTCAGTCTGCAATGTATGACGTGCTAGAGACCCTGAATTTTCTTGGTTAGAAGTCTCTGAGGTCTCTCAAGTTGCTGCAGGCGCCTGGTATGGTACATACCGAAGGGAGTATTGCACTCAATTATTGGCCTGATGTGGGTCGAATACAGGGGTGTTATGACCTCTTTCACTCTTGAGGCAATGCCTTTGTTAATAAGGTGTTTATTTTATTTTATTTATTTTATTTTATTTTATTTATTTTACATTTGTTTACTGGGAAAGTCTGAATGGACACAGGTCCTTTTTCAGTGGAGGGGTGGGGAGAAAAGCTCCAGTAATAAAAATGCAAACAATGCAGAAGTATACACAACAACAATACAGAAGTATACACAATGACAGTAGTCATAACAACAGTTACATAAATCTGTCCAGTATAATTCTTTGTACATGCACATTTTTCTCATATATTATCAATGAATATATACAATTTTAATGAGACTGAGAGCAAGATTTGATCATTTAGGCCTGATATTGGTGGGTTTTTAATACTCATTAAGCAATATTTAGTTAAAGAGACTGAGGTAAGTTATCCAGGACATTTGTAAGGACAGAGCCAAGAGTCTATTAAGTATGTTTTTATTAGTTTTTTTTAATTGTTGTATAGAGCAATTGGAGGCTGTAGTGGGTAGCAGTTTATTCCATATTTTAGGAATGAAATTAGAGAAGAGTGACTCCCTGGATGAATTTAGTTTTGGTGATGTCTAGAAGGAGTTTGTTACTGGAGTGGAGGGATCTAGAAGTGGTATAAGGTTGTATGAGATTTTGGAGAGCAGGGGTTTTATCTGGTTGATGCAATATTTTATGGGAGATGGTTAATTGATTAAAGTGTAGCAACTGAGACAGTTCTCACCATTTTAGTTGTTTGACAGATGTACAGTGATGTGACCTGTATGCAGCTTCAGTGGCAAACTTGGCAGTTTTATTGTAACAAGGTCCCAGTTTGTTTATATCAGTTTTGCAGAGGTTGGTTAGTATTGGGGAGGTGTATAACAGGGTTGACAATAGATGTGTGTGAGCATTAGTAGCTTTGGTGTTTCTTGTTAGAAATTGTTTGTTTCTGTATAAAAGACCTAGTTTCTTGTGGACCTTCTTAATGGTTTGAGCTATGTAAATATCAAATTTCAAATTATTGTCAATTTCTACGCCTAGCAGTTTAGGGTGAGTTATAGGGGTGATAATAGTTTTATTTTTGGATAGGATGTTGAAGGACATCTTGTTGGGCAGAAGAGAAGCAACTTTGTTTTGTTGGGATTTAGAATGAGTTGGGAGTTAGTGAGCCATGTTTCTGAAGATAGAAAGGAATCTTAGGTTATGATCTGGAGGTCTTGTATGGAGGATGCTGAGCATATTAGGGCTGAGTCATCTGCAAATTGAACCATTGAGGCATCAAGTGTGGTGGAGAGAAGCTGGTTGGTGAAGAGAGAGAATAGTAGAGGCCCAGGGATGGAGTCTTATGGAACCCTTAAGGCAACTGGGAGAAAAGGGTGATTTTGCCATTTTACAGCCTGCTGTCATTCTGCAAGGTAGCTTTGGAACCAGGTGATAGAGGAGTTACAAAAAACTTAGAGTGGAGAGAACATTGATGAGTTTACAGTGATTTACCATATCAAAGGCTTTGGACAATTCTAAGAATATTGTAGATACAAATTGCCCATTATTTCTATGGTGGTTCACTGTGTAGGTAAAGGACATTAGGGTTATGGTGGTCCTGTGACAGGGGCAAAAACTTTGTTGAGTGTTTCATAGTAATTTATGTGCTTGAAGGTAGTCCATAAGCTTGGTATGTAAAACTGTTTCTAGGATTTTAGATAAGGGAGATAAGATGGCAATTGGATGGTAATTAAAAAGTTCAGTAGAATTATTCCCCTTGTGTAAAGGAAGGATGTGGGAGATTTTCCAAATAACAGGTACCAGGCTCTCAGATATTGATCTGTTTATGAGTATGGCTACTGTGTATGTTATAGCTTCTGCTGTGATTTGCAGAAAGTCAGCTGGGAGGTTGTCTGCAGTTTTTTAATCAGTGTTTATGGTATCAACAGACACTGGGTATAAAGTAAACTGGTTGGTGGTATTTTGGGAGTTGGTGCTATTCTGGTGTGCAACAGGGACAAAGTTGTTGTTGGTGGTGGTTTAAGAATTTGCAAGGGCTTGGATAGTTTCTGTAAAGTATTTATTGAATTTGGCTGCTACTTTATCAGAATTGCTGATTGTTGGAGTGGGAATAGCTGATTTATCTGGCAGTAGTATGATACTAACTGTAGCCCAGAACTTTTGAGGGTTATAGAAGTTTTTTGTCTGGATATTGTGGTAGTAGTTGATTTTGGATCTATATTATAATCTTGAAGGTTTAAAACTTCGAATCACTAAAGATAGTACTTTAGTGATCGAAGTCTCAAACCATCAAAACCAAAAAAAAAAAATACTAAATTAAAAACAAAAAAAACTAAATAGTGTGTAGGCAGGGGGACAAGCCCCCCTGCACCCCCACAGCCCCCTACTTAAATATACCAACTCCAAGAATGCACTACATTGAAGTAAATGGAAATTTCCCCCTACGGAGATTTTCCATTTAAACGTTCGATTTAGTGTGCTTTCGGTATTCTTGTGTTAACAATATCGTATTCGATACTGTGAGACTTCGATATTTTAATATAGACCAGTTGATTTTGTCTAATTTTACTAGATTTTTAGTTTTGTTTTGCAGTTCTAAGAATGTTTGTCTTGCTATTTGAGTTCTGTGTTTTTAAAACTTTTCCCAAGCTTTATCTCTAGCCTTGAGTAGGGATCTGCATTCTTTCGTTAGCCAGGGTGCATAGCTTGCTTTCACTCTTATAGTTATAGGTGGTGTGTGGCAATTTAGTATATCAAAGAAGGTGGTGTTGAAGGAGTTAACAGCATCTTCTAGGGGTAGCTGTCTGACAGGTTCCCATTTGCAGCTTTTTAGAGTGGAGATGAACCTGTTTGGGTTGAAGGTTTTTTTTATTTCTGATTAAGTGGTAGGTGGATTGATTAGTTTGGTGAGTACAGGTTCTTAGAAGAAAGGTTGGCTGATGGTGACTCAAGCTGTCAGAGAGACAGCTTGATTGATATGATACAGTGGGGTTGTTAACTATGATCCAGTCGAGGATAGACTGTCATTGGGAAGATTTTTCAGTCCTCATAAAAGATGTGATTAGTTGGGTTAACCTGTGGAAGTTAATGTGGGATATTTGATTTTGAGAGGAGCAGTTCAGCCAGTCAAAGTTGAAGTCACCCATCAGGACTCCTTCCTATGGGAGGGAGTTGGAGATCCATTGAAGTATGTTTTCTAGTGTGGGAATATTTTTACCTTGTGGGATATAATCCCTATGATTTTAATGTGTTTTTGGGGTTAATTTTTTAATTTGGCAAATATTCATTCTGCATTTCCAAAGTCAGGAATGCTTAATTCTAAGTTATTAAGTATTAGGTTATCTTTGAATAATATTGCTACTCCCCGCCCCTTCTAGTTTGCCTGTCTTTACTTAGGATGTTGTATCTGTGAGCTATGATTTTGTTGTTGTTATCATCAGGTTTTAGACATGTCTCTATTACAATTTCAGGAGAGTAGAAGGAAAGTAGCTCATGCAGATCATGAACTTTATTTCCTATATTTCTTACATTCACATTAAGGAGGAGAAGGGATGAGTTGCTTCTCTGGTTTAATAGCCCAGGGTTGAATGTGATAGAGTTGTTTGCTGTATTAGTTAGGGGAATTGGACCAGGATTAGAGTATATGTCCCCAGAGTGGTTTAGTTGTTAAACAATGTATAAAAGGAGTTTGGCAAGCTTGTTTTGAAGTTTGGCATGTCTTTGGCAGGTTTGGTATGCATTTTTTAGAGGTTGGAATTTGTTTGCATGGTAGTCTATATGGCTAGTATTGCAAATGGTTGGAGCTATAGTATAGTTTAATGCTCGGTCTAGGATTGATAATGAAAAGGTTTGCCAGGGAGGGGGGATTGGTGGCTTGTAGTACAGTATCATATGAGGTTAGGGAGTATAACAGTAATAGTAGTGAATTAATGATTATGTGTACGACTGGTAGGTGTTGGCATCTCTTATTAAGATCATCTTCATCTTTCGGCTGTTCCCGTTAGGTGTCGCCACAATGGATCACCTGTTTCAATTTCTTCCTGTCCTCTGCATCTTGCTCTGTCACACCAACCACCTGCATGCCCTCTCTCACCACATCCATAAACCTTATCTTAGGCCTTCCTCTTTTCCTGTTACCTGGCAGCTTCATCCTTAGCATCTTTTTCCCAATATACTCAGCATCCCTCCTCAGCACATGTCCAAACCAACATAATCTTGCCTCGCTGGCTTTGTCTTCAAACCTTCCAACCTGGGCTGACCCTCTAATATACTTATTCCTAATCCTGTCCACCCTCGTCACACCCAGTGCACATCTTAACATCTTTAACTCTCCCACATCCAGCTCAAACGCCAGCCTTTTTGTCAATGCCACTGTCTCCAACCCTTATAACATAGCTGGTCTCACTACCCTCTTGTAGACCATCCCTTTCACTCTTACAGGTACTCGTCTGTCACAAATCACTTCTGACACTCTTCTCCACCCACTCCATCCTGCCTGTACTCTCTTCTTCACCTTTCTTCCACACTCACCGTTACTCTGAACTATTGGCCCCAAGTATTTAAACTCATCCACCTTCGCCACCTCTACTCCTTGCATCCTCACCATTCTTCTGTCCTCCCTCTTATTCACACACATATATTCTGTCTTAGTCCTGCTGACCTTTATTCCTCTTCTCTCTAGAGCATATCTCCATCTCTCCAGGGTCTCCTCCACCTGTTCCCTACTCTCACAACAGATCACAATGTCATCTGCAAACATCATAGTCCACATGAACTCCTGTCTGATCTCATCTGTCAACCTTTCCATCACCATTGCAAATAAGAAAAGCATCTTTTATTAAGATGAAGCATTTTATTTGGGTTGATTGATATTTTAAAGTGTAAAGATTTGTGGGACTACCAGGGTTGTTGTTTCATAGATTATATGAATAATGTTTAGACTGTATGTAAGTGGGTTATGGAATAGCAGGGGGGTGGTGTTGTATTGATTTAAGTACTGATACATGAGTGGTAAGGGTGTTTTTTCGTAGGTTAAGTTATTTGATCTAAGGAGTTGAAGTGTAAGTTGTGACTGGCAGTTGTTAAATGGAAGAGGTTTGAAAAGTATAAATCAAGTTGAAGTAGGGGTGGGTGAGAATGGAGATATGGTAGAGGAGTGAAGTTAGCCCGAGTGAAGCAAGGGTGAACAGACCAGGCCACAACAGACTGCGTCATGCACAAACGAACAAGCAGAAAGCAATCTGTAAGTATAACTTTCTGGTACTTTTGTAGTACAGGCTCTTTTATATTTTAGAGCTTAGATTTGTTTTGGGTCAATACATGGGGCAGTGCAGTAATTTGTGTCACCATCCAATCCTACTGTGAGGATGGAGAAATCCCTATTTCTGAAAGAGGTAGCAACAGGCCACTCCAGAGGAGGATTTAAGCACTAAATGATCAGATCACTAGGTGTAACATTCAAAAGCAGTAAGCAGAAAAGCAACAAATAATTAACCTACCTTAAGTTCTAAAGAATGAACTACTAAAGCTTTATACGATGGAGAAATGTACTCAGCTTGGAAAGTAAGAGTAGGATACAGAATCCGACTATCTGATAGTAGAGGACTGGGGAGGTACTACCAGCGACCTGGTGAAGTGTGCATTCCGCTATTAAATTTAGCCTTAGGAAAGCCCACAGTAATACTTCTGAGAAATTAAAGGGAAGACACAAAATGCACAGACTAGTGTCAGATTACAATTAGATTACAACAGATTAGTTAGATGCCGGGTTGCATTCATAAATCAGTCATCTTAAGAATTGTTCACATCGGCTGCTTCCCGCCAAAGGTGTGTGACATAGAATGTCTTCCTTACCACGTAGACACATAGTGATCAAAAGTTTAGGATACAGTCAACTTGCATTACCAAGTCTGACACTACTGAGTTGTTACCTAGGATATTATTATTTATATGACAGTCTGCAGGGATATTGTTTTAATCAAAGGGGATGAATTAGCATTTTTTAGCACTGAGTTTGAGTCCATAGCTTTGGCACCAATCATTGGTTTGTGGAAGTCCCTCTTGAAGTATATTGACATTGTTTAGGGATTCAATGTGATTGCACCTAATTTGCAGTCATCAGCAAACTTAGTCAGCCACAGCCCCTCTGCTTTGGCCTGACCTTCTAAGAAGTATATTCCAAACAGTAGTGGACCCAGCAATGACTCCTGTATAACTCCACTAGTGACAGGTCTGCTGGTTGAGGTAAAGTCCCCAACTTTGACTGAATGTGATCTGTTGTTGAGCCACATAGCAATCTGCCTGATGACATAACAGTTGACATGCAACTGGGAGAATTTATGAATGACTCCCAAATGTGGGATTGTGTTGAAGGCCTTTGCTAAGTCAAAGTTGGCTGTATGCACAAGGTAGGCTGTATGCACAGATTTGCCTTTGTCTATGGCTCTGATAATGTTTCCAAAGAAGTTCACCAGGTTTAAAAGGCATGACCTGCCTTTGACAAAACCAAACTGTGTCAGATCAAGGGTTTGGACCTCACCTACGTCCTTATTTATAAGGTCCATGATAATTTGTTCCATGGTTAAGCTTATGGGTTTGTAGTTCACAGGGTCTGTTGTTGTATCCCCTGTATGAAGAGGATGATGGTTGTTGTTTTCCATTCAGCTGGGACAAAATAAGTACTCAGGCTATGGTTAAAGACAGTACCTAATGGAGTTGCTAACTCATGGTTTAGACCATTTAAAATACAACCTTGGATGCCATCTAGTCCCATAGACCCTGTGCTTTGCCTCAGAGAGAGCATTATAGACTTGTTCTTTGGAGATGCAAGTTGGGGGAGATATAGAGGGAATGCTTTGTGGGTTGTTTGGAGGGGACAGGGGGTGAAATTTTTGCCAAACCTGTTGGCTAATGGGTTCGCTATTTTTGCAGGATTAGTGTGTGATGCTATCCACAGCTAGTTCAGCACATGTCTGGATCCTACCTTTTAGGTTATGGATATAGCTGAAGAATTCCTTATGGTTTTCCTTAGCTATGGTTGCTAAATTTCTTTTCAAAGTTGCCCTTAAAGGATTTTACATATTGCCTTGTTTGTTCAAGCAGAGGAGGGTGTTTTTCCAGCACTGGGACCCCTCTTATTCTTAGACAGCAACTTCTTCCTCTTATTGTATAACTCATTAATGCTAGAAGTCCACCAGGGAGGCTTGTTTTTTCTTGAGGATCTTATTTTGATTCTATTAGGTACAGCTGTGTTAATACATTTGTGTAAGTGTTTGTACAGAGCATTTGTGTATACTTTAGTATAGTTGTCAATGCCATCTATGAGAACAGGAGCTTGGAAATTATTTATGCCATGACTTAGGAGGGAATAAATAGCTTTTTTTAAATTCTTTACCCTGATTTCACCTAAGAGGGGATCAGGTGTTACAGGTCCTTCAAATGTGACTGATTTGTGATCAGAGTTAACCAGTGAGGGTCCTTTACTTGTGGTGGTGCAACGGTCACCCATGCTAATGAGGACCAGGTCAAGAATATTTGAGCCCATTGTGGAGTTGCATACTATTTGTTCCAGGGCATTAGTGTTAACAAAATACAGTAACCTTTGTGCGAGCATGTTGGTACTAATACAAGTTTCCCAGTCAATGGAGGGATAGTTAAAATAACCCATGACTAGAGTGTCTGGCTGTAATTTGATTGACTCAAGTAGGTCCAAATAAGCAGTCTGGGTATCTTGGTTAATTTAAGGGGTCCTATAGCTAATGATGACTTGAAGGGGGGGTCTTACCCACAGTCAGTTGAACTTGGAATAGCTCCATGGATTTTTCCTGTCTAACTAGTCTAGAGTTCTATTTATCTTTGAAGATAGATACTCCTCCTCCCCCTTTGGTTCTCACACATTCATTTTGTGGTTTGAAAGTGTGTAAGGCACTGTAGTCTTGCAAGGCCAGGGTATACTCTGTGGTCCTGAACCAAGTTTCTGTGACTGCACAGATGTCAACATCCTCCAGGGAAAGGACTGCTGCCAGAGAGTCATCATCATCTTCTTTCGGCTGTTTCCATTAGAGGTCACCACAGCAGATCACCTGTTTCCATTTCTTCCTGTTCTCTGCATCTTGCTCTTCCAGAGTGTGCAGTTTCTTATTTAAACTCCTAGTGTTTAGCAACATAACATTTAATTTATTTGCGAGTGATATTTTCACATCGGAAATTCTGTTTTTGAAACCTTGGCTAAAGAAGGCACTATGTGGGAGGCAAGTGCCTTAGCCAGTACTGAAAGCTTAGAAGTGACAGGTGATGACCATCTCTGGCAAATCAGGGTGGTCGACAAACCATGTCATCCCAGGCTGACAGGAACTGGATCCCCTTAGAATGACACCAGAAACCAAGACAATTGTTGAATTCAAATCATTTTTTGTTTATATTGTGACATCATCCTAGGTGAGGGTGGAATGCTCCTCAAAGCTAGGGACATACCTGCCTGGGGCATGTATTCATAGAGCTCAATCATGTTTCTCTTCATATAGTCCATTGAGGTACATCTCAAGTCATTCACACCAACATGAACTATGACAGAGTCATAACAGTACTTGTTGATGAGAGACTAGAGTGCATGTGTGATCTGATGGATCCTGGCACCCAATAGACAGCTGACCATAACCTTCTCCTTGTCCAGCCTGGTGAGTTTGACATCTGTGTGTCTCACAATGGAGTTACCTATGACTAAAAATTTTTGTTTAGATATGCTTTGCCTTAGGGGCTTATTTGGTGAGACACTGCTGCTTGTGTTTTTATGTGTATTGAGTGCAGTCGGTGCTGAATTAAATGTAGCACATTTGTGTTTGGAAGGTCTGTGGTGTTTAGGTAGGTTTCTGGTGAGTACCTCTGTGTATGATGGTTTATGTGTTGAGTGCATGGTTTCCATAGGAGGTGTAGTATGTAAGCTGACAACCTGTTCAGTGTTGCTGTTCTGTGAGCGAGAGAGCAAAGATTCCAGATTCTTAGGGTCAATGCATCTCTCACAAATTGTACAGTGTATGTGAGGCAGTTGCTACACTGCTTCAAGATACCCATGTCAAGAAGGCTGGTAGAAGAAATGGATGGAAACTGACCATCCATAATGCTAGGTTAAATCCTGTTTTCACAGAGGGGAGAGAAAATTGAGGGGTGTGGTATAAATGGGTGCTCTAAATTGGGTCTGTACTAATGGGGGTGATCTATAAAGGGTCTATACTAGTGGGGATTCTCTAAATGGTATGAGACTATTGTAGAGTTTGTGTTTTGGGACTGTTTAAGGGACAAAAGTGCAATTGAAGTGCTCTCTGAGCAGCTCAGCACAATTTAAGGACTTCTCAGCCAGATCACGGGCAGCTACTAAGGGAAAATGTATCTACTGAAGTTTTTGCATCTATAACTAAAAATGGTTACCCCCACTATGTAGTAGTGTGTGATGGTGCATAGAGGTGCTCTATGTGTAAACAGATGAATACAGCAGAGCAGTGGCTAGTCACCTAGTCTGTGGAGCTGTGTTAAAACAAAAGCTAACTCGTGCAAATGCAGGACTTATGTATCAACAGTAAGCAAACTGAATTAAACAATTTATCCAGTAAAAAATCTCAAAACTGAGCCCTTTGCCAGCCACCTTCAATCAGATGAGTCATTACTGCACTCTCCTACCACAACAGGGCAGGGGGAGTCCCTGTCCAACAAAAGATAGCCTGGTTTAACAGAGTCGGATTCAGAAGGTCTGAATCTAGCATATGCTATAACAGACAAAAAGTACAACAAATCAGCAAGAACAGTCTTAAAAAATCAGCAATATAGCAAAAACACAGTTTAAAAGTTCAAAATACAGTATAGAAATGTACTTATGGTTAGCAGAATGCAACAGATTCCTTGGATTGCACAGATGAATACAACAGAGCAGTGGCTGGTCGCCTAACTCTGTGGAGCTGTGTTAAAAGACTTTGCAAGTCTGCAGCCATTTCTGCACCACTCCAGAAATACTTTTACACAAAATGTTACAGAAGCAGCAACTTGGACAGTTGTGAATATATTCACTAACTACAAAAGTCAGTCTAACAGAAGTGCAAGTCTGGTTCTGGCTGTGCAGCAGGGAATCCTAAAACAATCTACCTCCTAGTGTTAACATATTCCTCTTTGGCATTCTATACACAGATTTTATGATTTTACCTGAGAAGTGTAAGGTACTGAACATAACCAGCAGATCTTCAAACATAGCTTACCATAGCAGTAAAGGTACATTCCCATCTTTTGACTGGATTACAAAATAGTGCCAATTCTTAACTGTTCATATATTTTTCTATAGTGCAGAGTTAGACAAGTACCCATTAGCATTAACAAGTTAGCAAGTGTATATATAATGATATAATAAAAGCATGCCACATTAACCTATATGGAAAATACAAAGGTAGATATGGTACATTTAGGAAGGAGATCTACAGGAAGATGCAGCCATGGCTTCCCTTTAAAAGAGTAAAAGGGTGGACCTGAAAGAAACGTTGCACTGTGAGTGAAAAATGTTGTTGTTGTTGTCTTTCGGCTTTTCCCAGTTAGGGGTCGCCACAGTGGAACTCCGATCCGCTAATGATTGGCAGTAGATTTTCACGAACGCTGAGGTGCCACCTCGACGTTCAACCTTCATCCAAGGCACGCCCATTTACACATGTCTTTCAAACACCCACCCAACCGTGGGGAGGATATGCAGACTCCACACAAAAGGCACTCCCCGCACTCCAGCCGAGAATCGAACAGGAGAACCACTTGCTATGAGACAACAACGCTACCGCTGCATCACCACGGATTATTGCACTGTGAGTGAAAAATGAGGGTTTTAAATGTGTTCTGTAGAAGCATTTTCACATTGCTAAGGACAGTGAAACAAAAAACTGGGCAGAGGTGAAAATACCTGTGAATCAGAAACTAATAGTGAAAAGCTGGATGAATAGCTGTTTTGAAACTGTTACAGAAAATGAGATGGACATTCCTGAAAAGCTACTGCTGGTTTCTTTACCCTGGATTTAGGAAGAAGATTAATTGTAATATAGAGGATTTTCCTAATTATATAAAAATCTGGAGAGGATATTTTTCTAAAGAGAAAGAGAAGCATACTATCTCTGCACTTGAAGTAATCTGATTTATTTATAACATCAACAATTAGCATATTTTCTTGTTTGTACTTTTATAGTTTCATAGTTTCATAGTATAGTACTAGGCTATCTGCCCTGGGGCATTTGTAAGCCTAGCCATGGTGATGTGGCTTTTGCCACCCCATGAAATGGTACAAAAATGTACAGATAAAATCTTGAATACTGTGCCTCTGTCTAGTAGTGACACAGTGAAGGTCCCCTTATATAATAGAATTAGTTTACTGTGCCCCTGTCTAGCAGTGACACAGATGTGACCCCTGGGGTAAACTTACGATCTCCCATCCACTCATCAAGATTTCTCTTGAAGAGATTCAGTGAGGGGCTCTGCCTAATACGAACTGGGATCCTGTTGCAAAGCATGGGAAGCCTCTGGGTTATGAATCTATCCCTCCAGCACTAAAGCTATACTTATTTTATTCTTTATTTCCAGACCAAAATCATGTTTCTTTTTTTGTGCAAATTCTAACTGATTTCATGCTTGATATTAAATATACGAGGAATCAAGCAGAAGGGAAAGTTGAAATTCATCATCAGCATACTGCCCATGCTCTCATCTTTATATGTTTCATCTTCTCCTTTCAGACTGTCTAAATGCCTAAAGTTTTAATTATTTTCATAACTGTTCTGATACAGTGAGTGTTACTTAAGAAAGTCACAGACTACTCAGAGTGTGCGTGGTCACATTTTACTTAATATCCACTGATGAATAGCATTTTTCAACTTGGTCATTGTGAACCCACTGAACACTGGTACTTTAACAATTCATTATTAACCATCTGCAGCACAATTCACTAGTCATGTGAAAAGTCACCTTATCCAGCTACAATATCTACAGCATGCATTTTCTCCACTTAATGGAATTATCCACAGATCATTCAAAACTGCAACTTATTAAATGCTTAAGTAAATGTTAAAAGTCACCCTGGCATTCAGAGACATTCATAACATAGGTTTGTAAGAGCTAAAGAAGTGATGCTAAATTGTATAACGGGTCTATATTATAACATCAAACGCTCAAAATTTTCAATGCTATAATATCGACCCATTTCAGTCGAACAATCATAACATCGAACACTCAGAACAGTGAATTTTTTCCCAGGTAAAAAATTTGCTGTTCCAAGAAACATACACACACACAACACAAGCAACCAAAACAACTGCAATCCACAAACATACACTTAAAATCCTACATCTAACCCTACACTAAACTGTACATACACTACTATCTATCCACTTACCTTAACCCAAACCCTAACCCTAAGGTCTATAACTCTCGCACACTCACCTCACCCACACCCTAACCCTAACTCACTTAACCTGCTCCTAACCCTACAGTCTGTCACTATCGCACACTCACCTCACCTGCGCCCTAACCCTAACTCACTTAACCCGCCCCTAACCCTAAAGTCTGTCACTACCGCACACTCACCTCACCCACACCTTAACCCTAAAGTCCCTAACTACTGCATACAAACCTTACCCAAGTCCGTTCGCTCACTGACCTTAACCCGGTTCGTAAACATCACACCACACTTACCTGAACTCAATCAATAACCTCAGTTCACTCACTTTCCTAAACCCGGTCTGTAATCATCGCACCACAGTGCTGTAAATAGTGAAGCCATGGAACAGACCACTGAAATTTTACCTTAGGTAAAATTTCGATGTTCCGAGGCTTCGCTATTGTCAGCTTTCTCTCTAAAGGGTTCGATATTATAACATTCGAAGTTTTAAAACTTCGATGTTATAATATAGACCCTTGCACAACATATGTCAAAGGTAATTATCAAATTATAAAAAAGGCATTTAGGACCTCAACTGTTAATAAATCTAATGTTTCCCACCACCCCCCATAAATGACAGCATTACTGGACAGATAAGTGTACATACATACATACGTACAAATATTTCAAACACTGGCATTATTGCCTTTCTAGCTTGCCAGTATACCAAAACACTTGTTCCCATAATAAGTGTCCAGACTGTTCTTAAAAATATCTAAACTAGTAGTTCCTTTAGTGTAATTTGGTAGTCTGTTCCATGCATCAGCTACTCTGTCAAAGAACCAATTAGCACACTTTTTATTCCTATAGAATCTTCTACATAGGTTGTCTGATGATTCTCTATTACTTTTTGATAACCCCAAACATTACCAGAGGTAGCTGTCCCTAAATGCCCTATATACTTGAATAAGATCTCCTCTTGCATATCTGTAAGAAACACTGTACAAGTTCAGATATGCAAGTCTTTCATAATAACTTAAATATTCACATCCATGGATGCCCTTGGTATATTTCTGTTGTACTCTTTCCAATTTACTCATGGTTGTCTTCTTATAGGATTTCCATGTTGTTATTCCATACTCAAGTTTGGGTCTAATGTAACTAACAAACAATGACTTCATTTTTGTTTTCCTAGACATTATAAATCTTTTTGTACAACATATAGTTCTAAAACTATCATTAACCAATTTGTTGATCTGATTAGAAAAAACTCATAGTTGCATCTACCCATATACCCAGGCCCTTAAATGAATCTACAGTTTTAATCACTGAGTGCTGTATTAAATATTCACATTTCAGTTTATGTCTCCTGAATCTCATATGCTTAGTTTTTGATGTATTTATCAGCATATTATTCTCCTGTGTCCAAATGATCAATTTAGTCCAGTTATTTTGCAGACATGCCTTATCTGTAACACATATAATCAGTTTACCCAATTTCAGGTCATCTGCATATGGACTGTAGAACACCTCAGATGAAAAAGTTAGGTCTGAAAGCTACAATCTAAACAAGTAAGGGCCTAGGACAGAGCCCTGTGGGACATCCTGACTACCCAAGGATTTTACCTGTCCAGTTGTTGTATGATAGTTGCCATGTCCTATTTGTAAGCCATGCAGCTATCCATCTTATCAAGAGTACATCAGTACCTAGTTATATTAATTTATTGATCAGTGTTTTGTGTATGACCCTGTCAAATGCTGAAGTTAAATCTATATAAATTACTTCACAGCACAATTTTTTATTTATAGCTGTTATCATATTGTTACAGAACATCATGTTGCAGGTGGTAATATATCTGTTTTCAACATATGCATGCTGATATATGGTTTCAAGTCCCAACCTATCTATTTCTGACAATAACTTACCCAATATTAGCTTCTCCTTTATTTTTCCACAACATGAAAGTAGACATAAGGGTCTATATGACTCTGGGTTGGCCCTTCACCCATTTCCCTTAAAGACAGGTTTAATAAGTGAATGTCTCCAATCTTGAGGAATCTCCCCAATCTCAACCTTGGCTCAGAATCCCTTTCCTGGTTTCCAGCTACCATTCTAACAGATCCCAAGCGATAAAATGGGGCCAAGCAACCTCTACTTTTCTTCCTACCCCTACTGGAGTACCTCAAGGTTATATACTCGGCCCTCTGCTATTCAATATCTTCATAAATGACTTCCATAAGGCCATCCCCAACACAACTATTGTACAATATGCAGATGATTCAACATTAATCTGCTCCGCCCCAAACCTAACAGATCTCCAAGCCCTAACCCAAAGTGTCTTCTCAACCACTGAAAACTGGATGCTACAAAATCACCTCTCCCTAAATGCCAATAAAACTAAGATTCTCCTTTTCTCTCCCTCTAGATCCTCCTCTCTTGACAAAAAGTCATTCCAAATCTCCAGCCTCAATAACTCCCCTATCGAAATCATACCCTCCTCCAAACTTCTTGGTGTCACAATCGACGATCAATTAAAACTGAATTCCCATATCCAACTGAACATCAATAAAACACACATAAAACTAGGTCTACTCTATAGAAACAACCACTTCCTCTCCCCTCATTCCAGAGTAACCCTTGCCTCTACCTTCCTCCTTCCTACCCTCCTATATAGTGCCCCCCTGCTCACTAATCTTTCATCCTCTCTCACCAGCAAACTAGAGCTATGCTACAACAAAGTCGCTAGATTTGCCACTAACGCCAAATCCTCTTCTCATCACTGCTCCTCCCTTCACTCCCTAAACTGGCTTGAACTTCCCAACCAACTCAACCTCATCCAACTCACCACAGCCTTCAAACTACTCCTATACCCCTTGAAATGCCCTGCCCTTTCTAATATTCTGCACCCTTATACCCCCCTCAGACCACTTAGATCTTCTCAACACAACCTGATCACAGTTCAAAAACTCCAGCACCCTGCTGGCCAGCTTCTCTTATCCTTTACACTTGCTAAAAAATGGAATGCCCTGCCCTTGTCACTTAGGACATGTTCCAACCTAAATAACTTCAAAACTCAGCTTTATTCCTACTTATACCATAACAGAATCTGCAACTGCACTCTTCTGCCTACAAATCCTAAACTTTCTACTCCATTTGCCCCTGACTAACCTCCTCCTATTCCCTTCTAAATGTATTACACCTAGTGAACTACATAGTAAAACAATACTCATCATGGGTTGCCTTTCTCCCAATACAAAATTGAAACTACCTGATATTTGTAATTCAGACTGCCTATGACTATGAATGTTCTTTGTAATTATTTTTGTAATTTCAGAGTGCCTATGACTTTGCATGCTCATTGATATTCTCTATGTAACTGCCTTATTATTTGTAATTCTGAGTGCCTATGACTTTGCATGTTCATTGAAATTATTTTTGTATTTCACAGTTCCTAAAACTTTGCATGTACATTGATATTACCTTCTAATCAAAATATTTGAACTGTAATAATTCCTTGTTTTGGAGCTTTTCTCCCCGGGCCTCCACTGAAAACGGGCTACCAATGCCCAGTGGACCTCCCCGGTAATCAAACTGAAATAAATAAATAAATAAATAAATGTATATGACCTAGTGAATAATAAATATAATGGTACCTAAAGTTCTTGCTGAAGTGTTCTCAGGTCATTGCTACTAATTCTGTCTCCTCCCTGTGCTTTGTTTGGATCTAGTTTGTGCAGTTCTTTTTCAATATAATGTAATTTGATCCCAGTATCTGGGGTTACCTGGATGCCTCTAGGGCAACTTATCCCCCCTTTTGTGGAGCCAAACTATTTTGCATGAGATTTTGCAAATATATCTATAATCTGTTGTATCTGAGAATACATTTTAGAATCTACACACATTTTATCAGTTTGTGTGTTTCTACTCCTTCCACATCTTATGTATCTGTAAAAAGGTTTCCTATTATGCTTAATATCTTTATATAAATTTTTAAAATTTTTCTTGATGTTGTCTCACACTATGCTTAATCTGTTTGTCCAGCTTGTTTATTTCAATTTTCAAAGTTGTAGTTTGATCTCTCTTCCATGTCTTATATTTTGTGTCTCTCACCTTAATCAGAAATCTTGTTCTTATGGAAATATAACGCCCCTGATGTCATATGCCTAGATCCTGATGTTAAACATTTTTTTTTTTTGATTTTTTGCACTCAAACAATTTCTCGTTCAAAACTTTTCACATTCCATCTGCAGTTTTTCAACTGAACACCTCACTCCAGTTAGTTTTACATAGTGACTGTTTTGCTTCCACATAATCTGTAATTAACCTTCTGTGCATTGGTTTAGATTTCAGTTTGGCAGAATTATCCAGCAACAAATTAACCTTTATAACCCCATAATCACTGCACATCAGTGGTGGTAAAACTTGACATGAAGTAACAGTAATTTCTTTAGGAACACAAACACTGTCTTGTATGTTCCATCCCCTGGTAGTTTTTTTTTTTTTTTTTTTACAATCTGAAGCAATTGTTGTTCCTGATTATACATTGTGAATAATTTCCTTACTAACATTGTTGAATCAATATTATTCCAGTCTGTTTCTGGTAAAATTAAGTCCCCAGCTAATATTATTCTTACCTCCTGTGTTTCATGTAAGAAATGTATGAATTCCTTTGGGTCATCTGCAGCTGACTTTGGTGGTCTATACATGCCAATAATTGTTATATGTTCCAAGGTTGTCTTTATTGTCACGATTACACAGTCTATAGTATTGGTGGTATCGTTGAACGTGCAATAATCACAGGTCTCATAATTATCTTTAATCCCTGTTATAACATCTCCACCTGATTTTTTTGTTAGAATGTCTGTTACAGTAAAAACATTTATACCCTGACAGAACTGGTTTCCAGTCATTGTTCTTGAACCATGTTGTGGTAACATACCACATTTTCCAATAAAAAGCTTTATTATTAATGCTGCTAGCACTAACGCCCATCAGAGATGCATTAAATGTTGCTACTGTGAATTGTTAGCTTTTCAGTCTGGTAAAAATCCTGCCTAGTATTTGTCAAATATTGCAAAATATCTGCTACAAAATTTCTCTTCCCTGATCTTGACAAATGCACGCCCTCCTGTCTGAACCATGTGTGCCCAAACTAGGCCTGGATGCTCTACACATTTCTTTTTTTTTAAAACAGGACATTTTTTCCATGTAGGTATTTACCCCAAAAATCTTTTCATTCACAGTGACCAGACCACTTTCTATAGGTGATTTGTGAAAAATATGTCCTAACACCAGTACAAGCTATACTAAGAGGGCTGTCAGTTATCTACTAATAGTCAGAGAATCCTTGTGGATGACATCATTTGTACCAACATGAATAAAAACGGATCTGTACTTCCTTACATTAAGGTGTTCCAAGGCTTGTCTCATATCTTCTATTTTTGCTCCTGGCAAGCATAACACTATTCAATGTTCATTTTCATCTCTGCAAGTATCAGTTCCTCTAATAATTAAATCTCCAATTACAAGAATATCTTTGCTGGCCATCTCTGAAGAATCTTCAGCTTTTTATACAATAATAACAGCTCTATCAATTGTTATGAATGATATATCTTCATCACCATTAGTCTTATTAATCCCACTGTTTTCACTTTGCATAAAATTCTCATCTAGCTGGTATTGTAAATCCATAGTTTGAGACATGTAGTCAGCATCTGCCTTTCTCTTCTTTTTTCTTACAGTAATGTTCTTCAGTCTTACCAAATTCAGTTCTGATTTCTTCCTTTTCACCTGCCCCTTGCCTGTTTTTTCTACCTTCTCTGTTGGAAAGATGATGGCTTTTTCTGTAGATTGAAGGTTTTTCTGATAGAAAATTATCATCATTCCCTATAACCTGTGTGTTACATAACAAATGGGTGTCCTTTTTACTGCATATTCTCTTTCCTTTACAGCCATTAATCAGTTTCTTTTTCTTCCTTGTTATTTGTTGTGAACTTTTTCCTGTCTTTCTTTTTTGTTTCCTTCTAAACAAACTGGATCCTCAGATTGCTGAATACTTGCATCCAAAATTCCAAAGTTGTTAGGGGTATCATCTTGTTTTATAGGGGTTGAATGATCTTTGCAGACAATAGATGCATCATTTCCTAAATGTGTTCTATTTGCTCTAAGCCTAACATTATTTATTTAATCAGCCCAGTCATTAATATATGAAACAACAGTTCTCCAAGCCATGCCAACTGCACAAGTGCAATCATCATCATTAAGTTTAGCTTTACTTCTAACAATGGTAAGCAAATCATCCAACTCTTGACATGAGGAACACAGATCACTAGTGTTATCAACTGTTACCTTTAAATATGCATGGCGTTTATTACACTGTACAAGATATTTGTGCATTAGCAAATTGTTAATTGCATACTCATTTAAGTATATTCATATATATGAATGTGAATGTATAATTTATTCATATTCAGCTTCAAACGAATAAAATATTGTGAAAGAAATGAATAACCAAAAACAGTAGCTTCATCACACTATCAATTGCAGTTGCACTTTTTAACACTAAAGATCAGTAAATCACAAACCAAGGTAGGATTGTTTAGATATGCTCAGGATTTCCCTCTCTGCAGTCTGTGTGAATTTATAGCTGTCTAAGCCCCTTGGGGTGGCTAGAGCTTGCATGTCTAAAAACTATCCCTTTCTAACAACCAACAGTGAGATTAAAAGTAAAACAATAAAATATGAATCAAAGTAAATCTTGTTAACAAGCTGTCCCTTCCTACCTACAAACAGTTAAAAAAGTGATAACAAATTCAATATAAATTCAAGTAAAACTTCTCTTACCAGTCAACTCCACAGTAAATCACAAACCAAGATAGGATTGTTTAGATATGCTCAGGAGTTTCCTCTCTGCAGTCTGAGTGAATTTATAGCTGTCTAGACCCCTTGGGGTGGCTAGAGCTTGCCTGGCTAAAACCTATCCCTTTCTAACAACCAACAGTGAGATTAAAGGTAAAACAACAAAATATGAATCAAAGTAAATCATGTTAACAAGCTATCCCTTCCTACCTACAAACAGTAAAAAAACGTGATAACAAATACAATATAAATTAAAATAAAATTTGTCTTACCAGTCAACTCCACAGTAAATCACAAACCAAGGTAGGATTGTTTAGATATGCTCAGGGTACTGCATGTGCAGTTACAGAATTCTCAAACAGCAGTAGCAGTATGTTGCATGCATGCAAGTGTGCATCCAAACATGCAATCTTGCAATACTATGAAAATTGCTGCAAGCCATAATACATGGCTCACAGCAAGGTCCCTACTAAGTGTATTTATTTAAATCAAGAGGAAATAAGAACACAGGAAAGTGAGAAAGAGATAAAATCAAGCAGAAGAACACATAGAAGGGCACAGGGAAGGGGAGTGTAGGAGTGGGGAGGAGTTTTTTTATAAATTGACGATAGATGCCTTTTTAGAAGGGTAGACAGATAAGGATTTAAGGGGAATTAGGGGATGGAAATAGTGTATAAGTAGGGAAACAGGGGCACACAAGCAAACAAACAAAAATAAGTGTAAAGACCAACAAAGCTGATGCTAACACAAAGGAGAATTTATGGAAAGTGAGACCCACATAAAGTCTAAGAAAGAGTGAACTAGTAGAAATATGGAAAGCTGGACAAAAAAACAGAGGGGGGAGTTGACACCCAAGGAAATGGAACACCATGACTAGGGATATGGTGGCGTGCTGGTTCCCTTTTGCTCTGCTTTGAGTAGGACACAGGCATAGATTAGTCACCTCTATAATTGATCTCAGTGCTAGATCTTGCCTCACATGGCATACTAGGCAGTGCAAGAAAAGTGGTGTAACACTGCTAGTCAAAAGAGGGCAGTGTAGATCAATGTGGTGTCTGTACCTTTAAGAAGCTATCAAAGGGCTTGCACAAGTGCATAAATACTGAGCACATTCAAGCTAGACTCCCATTTTGTAGTAAGCTGTTGAAATGTAAGCCTATATGTATGTAAGGTCTGTTTGTTAACTAGTTTGTTCATACTTTATGATGTTGCTATCCATCCTGATGTGTTTCTATCTATTAAAGCATCTAAATGAACCCCCTCACCTGCTTGTCATATGTGTTATAGAAGGACAAGCAACAGGTAGTCTCCAGGAAACCATTGTTGGTGTCAAGCCACTGGTCCATAAACTCCATCATCATCTCCTCATCCTCCAACTCATTGCCATGCACCATAATCTGACCTACCTTCAGTGGCACCAGAAGGCGAGACCTGCCACATTATCTTTGTCACATGACATGGATGATAAAAGGCTGTTTGGATGTAAAAACTATTATAATCAATGCAGGTCAAAAGGCTCACAGTTACAAAGTGTCACACTAATGGTAGAAAAAAAACTGTTATGATAACTCTGGCAACTGAAGGCAGCTACTGTGATGTAAGCTCAGATGTACTATGTGATAGAGCAGTTCTAATGCACAAATGCTGTGAGAATGCATGTCTGAAGTAGCACATACATGGGCTTCTGGTAAGCTGGTGCATGATCAATATTTGGATATGTGTATCTTACTTGCTGCAGGACCTGCTGGTCTATAGCAATAATGCAACACGGCAATGGGCATAATATAAAAGCATGCCTTGCAGGGCATATGTTTGCAAATGGTGAATGTGTGGATCCCACAAATATGCCCTGTTTGGATATCAGGCATCACTGAGGTTATGCAAGCAGTCTGTGGTGGTGCCACATACAGGTGTTAGAGTTACTGCTACACAACTATAACATTGGTAACATACTGCTGCTATAACTACATAAATTGTCAGGTATGCCAGTAATCATACATGTTTTGCATCTAGGAAAATACTCCTTCCATCCCCAAAAGGGAAGCAGGTTCTCCACTGCTTACATAGGAGCTAGAAACCAGTAACACAAAAAAGCATCATTAATTAAATATGCTGCAATCCTTCATCCTTGAAGGGCCTTTTTAACTATATGTACAATACAGTGCAATGACCTGTTATGCATACTTCCTTTACGTCTCAGGAGCACTGCCTCTGACCTCTTCTTTCCCTTGATGTAGAATGGCAAGATGGTGCTTTTTCAGGTCACTGTAGTGATACCTGCAGTGCTCACAATAGTGATTGCTGCCACTATCAGCAGTCACTTCCCTAGCAAGGTTATGTCAAGCAACTACTTTATACTGGGGACCCTCATAGGAAATCCCAGAAAGTGCTTGTGGCAGTCTCTGTACATAAAATACATAAATATCTTGATTTGTTAGACCAATGATTGAGATCTGCTGCCAACCTCAGTGTCTTCTGATTCCACTTAACAGCCACTTAATAGGTCACAGTCTAAAGGAACATATTAGTGCTTGCAAATTTTGGTCACTGTTTTTCACATGACTGTTTGGTCACATGTTTACATCTGCTGTAGGTATGTTTTTTGTTTGCTGTTTGTTGACCTGCATGGTACTGTTTTGGGGAAGGGGATTGCATTTCTGATTTTGGCTTACAGCAGGTGACTTATGCCTTGGTAAATATTACACAGGTGGGGTTTATTATTTATTTATTTATTTATTTATTTATTTTACATTTGTTGACCGGGCTAGTCTAACTGGAGACATGTCCATTTTCAGTAGAGGCCTGGGGAGAAAAGCCCCAAGCATCTGCAGTGAGTAAACAATACAATATATAGTAATAGTCAAGTGGATTACAGTACATTAGCTACATAGTACATTAGCTAGATAGGTCAAAAAATGTTTACAGAGTAAGTTAGTAGCTTTAAGCTAAGATAAAATACAGTGAACCAAAAACATGAAGTATTATATCATGTAACAAAAACACATAGACATTCTCTCTCCTACAGCCTAAGTCCATGCTTTAAAAAGGTGAGTGGGCATATCACTCTAAGTAATTGGGAGGCTGGAAGACTCCACAGTCAATTGCATGATATAATACTTGCATATCCAGAAATATAATTGTTTAAAAGTGTCACACAGGATGACATGATGTGTGCTGTAGTGTGTGTGATGCTTAATGCCTCTTTTTTGGCTCAGGATTGTGGGAGTGTGTCTTACTTACTTACTACTGATATCCCATGGAAGTGTCCTGTATATTTGTATGTAACTGTATACCGCCATATTTCCTGTGGTGTATTCTAAGACAGAGTTATGGGTGTATAAATGTAATTACTCATTGTGAGGATTTTGCATAGCACGTTTGCCTTAGTGAGGGGCAGTAACACAATGGTAGCGTTTTTTTTCTGTTGGAGGGAGACTTGTAACCTATGCCAACTAGGACTTTGAATGCAATTGACTGTGGAGTCTTCCAGCCTCCCAATTACTTAGAGTGATATGCCCACTCACCTTTTTAAATCATGGACTTAGGCTGTAGGAGAGAGAATGTCTATGTGTTTTTGTAGGTGGGAAGTCATAGGAGGGGTTTCTGACCTGTTGATGCTCTACTGGGGTGTGCAACAAATAAGAGTGGATTGCCTGTTTCAGGAACTAATGTGAGAGCCAGTTATCAAGAGGCCTATCTATGTATTAATTTATTTGCATTCTGTTTACTGGGAAAGTCCACTGGGCCATTCAAAGCCCATTTACAGTGGAGGCCCAGGGAGAAAAGCTGTGTGAATACATACATTGAGAATGCTATTCAGAAGTATATAGAACAAATGTAAAATAGTTAACAATTAGTTGACTTATCGGTGGAAAAAATTAGCAAACAGGTAACAACAAAGTAAAACAGTAACATTGCATGAGTTGATTTATTTGATTTATTATTTATTGATGTATTTATTACTTTTTCTGTGCATGAAAGTTTGACTGAGTGGAAAACCCCTTTTTGAGTCAAAGTCTGAGGACAAAAGTCCCACAAGATTCAAAGAGAAAGTAGCATACATACAAACATAATGTGATGAATCATTTGAGAATGCAGAAATGAATTCCAAGCTGTATCTCTTTCTTTCATAATCATTGTAAGAAATTGCTAGGACTGTAGAACACTGAAATGAACTTGACATAACTGGAAGAAATGTGAATGAGACTGGAATGAATGTCTTTATATTTTAATTACCCAGAACTGTGCTGAACAGAGTCCAGTCTCTCATTTATCTGCCAAGTCTTCTTGTACCTTTCAGAATAAATGTCTGCATACACCGTAGTTTGGTTAAGAATATTTGATTATGTACAGTGAGGATACAACAACAATATCTGAATCAATTTTGCTATCTCCAATAACAGTGCAGATAAACTGAAATGTCCGTAGCTTCTGCACTAATTATACTCAAAATGTATTCCTCCTGAATAATATAATTCATATCCTAGAATGCTGGATATTTAATCTGACTTCTGCACCCACTCCTTGAATGTCTTTACCAAACTTCTGTGGACTGCACTGAAATGGCTTTCTGCATATGAGTCCGAACTAACTGTGTCTGAAGTATCTCCTAATAATGCCAAAACCTTTTAAATTTCTACATGCCTCTTTTACCTTGGTTGTCAAGACTTGTACCATCTAAACAAAATCTGTTTGCACTCAATGTACCGCACATTCTGTTAGCACATTTTACTCATCAGTACTTTTGACTGAAGGTTATTTTCATTGACTGAAAGTGCATTCACTAAAACTGCATGCAAAATGTGAAGACCTGCTTTAATATGGCTGCATTTCTAGATTTATACAAAGAGAATACTGTATTTTTGTCTAACAAACTGCATTTAAATGAAACCCGATCTTATAATTCCTCGTGAGATACTTGAACACAGGTATCTATTTCTGTAGTTATTTATATGAAACATTTCAGGCCTATGCAAGGCCTATTCTATTCTATATTTATGTAGAATTTATTCTGTAACAGATGTCTGTGAAATTACAAAAATGGGATTTACTTCTGTACTTACTTTATAAATCTATTAATATAGTCTGTGAAGGATACTATAATGATCACTACAACTAATATAACAGTTACAAAAACAGTTTTCTTTTATCTGGTAAATAAACTTGCAATTCTAATTTTTACCACAAGGTGTCATTTGAGCATTTATAGTCTGTTAATTGTTTGAAAAAATCTTTTAGATTGAATCTCAAGTTTATGATTTAATTATAACTGGACAATTTTTTAATGTGATATAAATGGTAAACACTCTTTTTTTTACACCTATAATATATGTATCTTGAAGTGTAATTACATATTAACTTGTTTCTGTATCTTCAGTTAGATTTGTTGCTAATAATCCTGTTTATTTACCTTTTTAATTTCTGTGTGCTGTAATAGATATCTGCTTTTAAATTTATGTCTAAAATACCCTCTGAATATCTATGTGCTGTAACAGAAGTAGTACATTTACTCAAATATATACTTTCCGTATTTCATATCCATACCTTTGCATACCCTGTTCATAGGTTCATAGGTTGGTACTAGGCTATCAGCCCTAGGGCCTATACAAGCCTAGCCATAACAATTCCCTGGCTATTTCTTCCCACACTATTTACTTCCCTGGACCCCTGTCTAGCAGGGCGACTGACGTGATCCCCGGGGTGAATTTCCTTCAGTCTCCGTCAGTCTCTTTTTAACTTTCTCTCTAATGTACAATAATTATTATGTAGTGTGCATTATGTTTTGTAAATTAATTAATAAATTAAGAAAAAAGCACCTGGAGAACAGCAATCAATCTACATTCTATTATGAAAGTAGAATGTCCACAAATTAGTAACAGCAAACCAGTACACACTTTATTGTAAAAGTAGATAATCCACAAAGATGTTGACCTAGGTTTCATCCCGACAACAGGACTTCATCACAACAGTTAAAAACTCACATACATTCCTTTTTATGTGTATCCACCCAGTACACCAATTAATTTCCCTCCAAATTATTTAAAGCAACATGACCATATTCTCTCAAAACTTACTAAAAATACATTCAACATATTATTTATATAAATAAAATTATTGATAAAATACTTTGAATATTTTGTTTTTATATAAATATAAAATTCATAATACTATTATCATTTCATTTAACACATGCGTATAAGAATTATAATTCTAAAATAATAAATATGACAACCCAAATAGACATACTAACCTAAACAAATCCGGTGTTAGCTTAACCACCTACCTTCCCAGTATATTTTTTAACTTCAATATAGGTGCAATGCTAACACTATCATTAATTCCCGGATAGTTTTGGGCATCCAGCCTAAGTTGCCATTTGAGTTCACATATATCTAGATGGACATCTAATACCTTACCTTGAATATCATTTTTAATTTGTTGAATTACACAAAATTTAAAATAATGCTCTGGGTATTCAGCAATATGTCTGGCAAGGGCATTAGTGGATTTAAGATGCCTGATGTCCAAAACATGTTTGTTAATTCTTTCCCTACAGTGTCTGGAAGTTTTTCCCACATAGAATGCAAGGCATGCCTCACATTTGGCTAAATACACCACATTTTGAGTGTAACAGTTATAATGCCCCATTAAGGAGATAAAATAATTATTCACTTTGATGTTTTTACACATCTCCATAATGTGTTTGCATGTGCTGCACCTCCCACATTTAAAGTTACCCATCATTCTCCCAGCATTAGATGGCTGTTGATGGGACCCCTTCTCCAAGATCTCTTTGAAGGATTTGTCCTTCCGAAACACAAACCTGGGGACACGACCCATCTTACTTTCTACATTCTTGTCTAACTGTAAGATGGCCCAGTTTTTCTTTACCATCCACCTGAACCAATCTGAATTTTGGTTATATATAATGATGAATAATAAACCTTCACCTTTATTTTTTAATTCTACTTTATCAATATTAACTGTCAATTGATTAGAAACTTGCCCAGCAGCCTCTATCAGGATCTCCTTGTACATACCATTATTCCTTTTTCAAATAATTTCTTCCCTAACATCCATACATAGGGTCTCTGGATATCCCCTTCTTTTAAACATAGTAATCATAAATTCCAATTCTGTAAGGAACTCCTGGTCATTACTGACCATCCTAGCCACCCTCACCATCTGACCCTTAACAACAGACCTTTTCTGATGGTGAGGGTGCCAGCTGTTGTAATCCAAATATGAATTGGAAAAGGTGATTTTTCTATAGATGCTGAATATCAAACATTTCAATTCCCTATTTATTGTCAATTTAATATCTAAATATGTTATCATTTCTGCACTGTACTGATAAGTAAATTTTAAAAGTCCACTGTGCTATTGATGTAGTTCAAAAATGCCTTAAACTTCTCACAATTTCCTTCCCAGACAATAAAAATATCTTCCAGGAAAGGCGTGTATTGTTTAATGTACTTGTTATGGGCACTTTGAAATACATATTCCTTTTCCCAAAAGGGCATTATGTAATTGGCATAAATGGGGGCACAAGCAGCCCCCATCACTACACCAGTAACTTGTTTATAAAAATGCCCTTCAAAATATAAGAAATTATTATATAATACTGCTTCCATCAGGGTGATACATACATTCATTTGGTCTTGATCATACAGGCCCGTCTTTATCAATTGACACTCTAACCAACTTAATCCAATTTCATGTGGAATAACCGAAAATAGATTACAAACATCAGTTGTAATGAACATGGTGTTATCAGTAATAGTTATTGTATTTAATTTTCCTAAAAAATTCAAAGAATCCTTGGTAATATATCCAAAGGTACCTAGACCTTTTTGCATATAATAATCCAGATATTGACTCATGAAGCATGTCTTGCTTTGTTTGCCAGCCACTGTAGGCCTGAATTTAATATCATCAAGGCTTTTATGCAAGTTGGGAATCCCATATATCCCACTTACTACTGGATTGGGATTCCTCAAAAATCACATTCTATTTCAGTTATTTGCCCCCGAAAAAGCATGTCTTCAGTCATTAGATCAAGCTTCATATATGCCACATTAATTTTGTTAATGCTACTTTCCTCATAGTTGTCTTCCATTAACATACTTATCATAGCATCTATATAATCATTTTTGTCAACCACCACAGCACCATTACTTTTATCGGGTCTCATTATACTCACCCCTTTGTTGTCAGCTAACCCACTTAATAACTTTTATTCATTCGGGGCTAAATTAGTGTATCCATCATTTTTTTATTTCTTAAAATATTCCCTCATATCTATCTCACAAGTTTTTTTCAAATAGGCCAACCATTTGATTGGTTGGGGGATTAAATTTACTGGGTTTGACCAAACCACTTTGTTCATAATTGGTCCCTTTGTTAGGAAACCACATCCTAATATTCATTTTGCGTGCAAATAGTTTCAAACCAATTAGCATTGTTAATAGTGTCCCCGTTCTACATGGCACAAATGTGAAACCTTTTGATAGTAAATTTGCATGCCCAGCCTCCAGTTTCATCTTTGAATATTCGTATACTTTATAATCACCGAAAGTGTTAGTAATTATTTCTGGATTTTTCAAAACATTAAAATTAAACATTTCTTGATTTTCTTCAGAAATCTCATTTGATGTCACACTTTCAATATTAATCATATCCTCAAATGCTGGGCTTGTGCCCCCAAAATGTAAACCACTTGGCTGATCTACCATACTCTGTGCCTGTAAAAACTCTACTTTGTGATTAAATTAACTGACCCCTCCCCCATTTTTATTTTGATCCATGTTTGACAAAATCGCATCATTACCCAAACAATCGTTTTCCATTTCAACCCCAGTAGTTGTTAAAAAACATTGTGCTGTTGAATAATGAAGGCTCTACTCCTTCATCTAACTGAATACCCCCCACCCCCCCTTTTTTGCTTGAATCTATATTGGACAATTCTCATTAAGAACCCGTTGATTAATTGTTTCAAAATTACAGTCAAACTTATTTTTTTATCCAATTCAAATCAGTATTAATGTCAGTTAATGTGTCCACCGCTGCACACTTAGTTCCCCTCAAAGGCACACCAGCGGCTGTGTTATACAAGCTTTTGTTGTAACCATCTTTGATATTCAAGCTTGTTGACTCTTCAAGCCTGTCCTTGCATACTATTTTGTGTAAGCCAGTTAACTGACCTGCATGAGACTGAAAACCATTACTTACTTGAGGGGAACTGTGTGTAGATTCTGTCATCATCGCCTCATTGCATATCCATTGTACGCCTTCTTTGGATAATTCCAAACTTTGGATCAGTGGAAGGAGTAGAGCCTCCATTATTCAACAGCACAATGTTTTTAACAACTACCGGGGTTGAAACAGAAAACAATTGTTTGGGTAATGATGCGATTTTGTCCAGAGATCCTATGTATTGATGTTAGGGAAGAAATTATTTGGAAAAGGAATAATGGTATGTACAAGGAGATCCTGATAGAGGCTGCTGGGCAAGTTTCTAATTAATTGGCAGTTAATATCGACAAAGTAGAATTAAAAAATAAAGGCGAAGGTTTATTATTCATCACTATTTATAACCTGGATTCAGATTGGTTCAAGTGGATGGTAAAGAAAAACTAGGCCATCTTACAGTTAGACAAGAATGTAGAAAGTAAGATGGGTCGTGTCACCAGGTTTGTGTTTCGGAAGGACAAATCCTTCAACGAGATCTTGGAGAAGGGGTCCCATCAACAGCCATCTAATGCTGGGAGAATGATGGGTAACTTTAAATGTGGGAGATGCAGCACATGCAAACACATTATGGAGATGGGTAAAAACATCAAAGTGAATAATTATTTTATCTCTGTAATGGGGCATTATAGCTGTTACACTCAAAATGTGGTGTATTTAGCCAAATTTGAGACATGTCCTGCATTCTGTGTGGGAAAAACATCCAGACACTTTAGGGAAAGAATTAACAAACATGTTTTGGACATCAAGCATCTTAAATCCACTAATGCCCTTGCCAGACATATTGCTGAATACCCAGAGCATTATTTAAAATTTTGTGTAATTCAACAAATTAAAAATGATATTCAGGGTAAGGTATTAGATGTCCATCTTGATATATGTGAACTCAAATAGCAACTTGGGCTGGATGCCCAAAACTATCCAGGAATTAATGATAGTGGTAGCATTGCCCCTATATTGAAATTAAAAATATATACTGGGAAGGTAGGTGGCTAAGCTAACACTGGATTTGTTTAGGTTAGTATGTCTATTTGGGGTGTCATATTTATTATTTTAAAATTATAATTCTTATATGCATGTGTTAAATGAAATGATAATAGTATTATGAATTTTATATTTATATAAAAACAAAATAGTCAAATTATTTTATCAATAATTTTATTTATATAAATAATATGTTGAATTGATTTTTAGTAAGTTTTGAGAGAATATGGTCATGTTGCTTTAAATAATTTGGAGGTAAATTAATTGGTGTACCGGGTGTATACACATAAAAAGGAATGTATGTGAGTTGTTAACTGTTCTGATGAAATCCTCTTGTGGGGACGAAACCTAGGTTAACATCTTTGTGGATTATCGACTTTTACAATAAAGCGTGGACTGGTTTGCTGTTACTAATTTGTGGGCATTCTACTTTCATAATAGAATGTGGATTGATTGCTGTTCTCCAGGTGCTGTTTTTTTAGTATTTGTTGGTTTGGTTCCAAGTTGGTCTAATTAATAAATTAAGCCTGACCTGTTATGCCTAGAGTATATTAAAGAACTATCACTACTTATTCTTTAAATATCTTAGCTTAGTAAGCCTGTTACAAATACAAGCTTATCTGCAACAAAACAAACTTTTCTCCAGATACCTTTACCACACTTCTCCAACAAGTAAACTGGTTCTCCCTTAAACATCTCTACCTCAGTCATGCAGTCCAATACTTCAATGAAACATTTCTCACTATTTTAAATAGACTAGCTCCCCTTAGATGGCCACGCAGTAAAGCTAGACATATCCCCTACCTTTCCGCTGATACAAAAAAGTTCTTCAAGCAAAGAGACAAAGCATGGCACAATCATCAACTCTTAAACAACACAACCACCCTTCAAAACTGCTGACAACTTTGTAATTTAGCCAAAAAAAAATAAAATCAATCTTGACAAAAAAGAACATTATACAACAATCCAAAATAGGCACTGTAATAACCCCAATAAATGTTGTGGTGTCATTAATCAACTCCTAAAACCTGATCAGGCCACTACCCGAAGTCCCAGTACTACAAATTCACATTATGACATTCTCACTCAATTTAACAATCACTTTGTAAACTCTATACTATCACTAGTAAAAGACAAAATACATTCCCGATTGTCTCTACCCACAGATCTTCAAATAACTGTGGATTCCTTTATTATTCATCCCATTCAAACACCACATAAAAAAAAACTCCTGTCCAGACTTAAATGCTGTTCTGCTGGTGCTGACCAACTAATCAATGAATGCCTCAAAATTGCTGCAGGGGCTGTTGCTTGCCCTGTATCCATCCTTATAAATCGGTCCATTATTGAGCAATATATTCCATCACAATGGAAAGTGTCCCATGTAATCCTTCTTCACAAAGGTGGCACCTCCACTGATTTTTCATACTACTGGCCTATAGCTATCCTCTCCCCCCTAGCAAAAATACTGGAAAAATGCATTCATTCACAGCGTCTCAATTACCTCTCAAAAAGCAACCCTTTATCCTCCACCCAATATGTTTTCCTACCTAAATAGGTTCATAGGTTCATAGGTTCATACTAGGCTATCTGCCCTAGGGCATTTATAAGCCTAGCCAGAGTTGTGTGACTTTCACCACCCCTTAGGTTGAAGAATACTATACCCATTAGTTTGCCGTGCCTCTGTCCAGCAGTGATACAGAGATGATCCCCGGGGTAAACCTATGATCTCCCATCCACTGGTCAAGATTCCTCTTGAACAGAGCCAGCAAGGTGCTCTGTCTCACATGGACTGGGATTCTGTTCCACAGCATAGGGAGTCTCTGGGTGATGAATCTGTCCCTCCAGCACATCCTATTTATATCCGTGTTGAGGTTTAAGTCTCTTGCTCTTGTGGCTCTGGTGGATTTGGATTTTTTGAGGTGGAGCATGTCCATTAATTCCGGGTTGGACATGGCCTTGTATGTCAGGCACAGGTCACCTCTGAGCAGACGGTATGCGACTGAATAGAGCTGGAGTTTCTTCAGTCGGGCAGCATATGGCATATTTTGAGCCTTTATCCTTTTGGTGAGGAACTTTTGGGGTCTTTCCAATTGCTGCAGGTGTCGGGTAAGATACATTCGAATGGGGCATTGTACTCAATCATTGGTCTGATAAGTGAAGAGTACAGGGGAACAATGACCTCCCTTGATCTGGATGTGAATCCCTTCATAATCAGGTGGGCAATGTAGAAGGTCCTCCTAACCACTTTGGCAATGTGAGTGTCAAAACAAGGTTACTGTCAACTTGGGTCCCCAGGTCCCTGATAACCTCTTCTGTGCTTAATGGATTGCCACCTATGTGGTAACTTGGGGTTACCTTGTTTTACCAAAGGGTATGACTATACATTTTTTGGCGTTTAGCTTAAGGCCATGGCTCTGGCACCAGTTATCCATTTCTATGAGACCTCTCTGAAGGATATCTGTGTCTGATGGATTTTCAACTATGGTGCCCAGTTTGCAGTCATCTGCAAACTTTGTCAGCCACAATCCTCCTATGTTTGCCTGCACTTCTGAAAAGTAGATGCCGAACAAGAGGGGGCCCAGGACTGAGCCCTATGGGACACCGCTTGTGACCGGCTTGGAGTCTGACATGGCACCAGCAACTCTAACCCTGTGGGTTCTGTCCTTGAGCCAGTTTGCAACCCATCTTGTGACATATGGGTTTACATTTAAGCTGGTGAGCTTTTCTATGATACCCAAATGGGGTATTGTGTCGAAAGCTTTTGCAAGGTCAAGGTAGGCTGTGTGAACTGCCTTACCCTCATCAATGGCCTTGGTGACTGTTTCAAAAAAGTCGAACAAGTTCAAGAGGCATGATCTGCCCTTGACAAAGCCGAATTGGGTAGGATCCAATGTCTGTAGGTCCCCTATGTCTTTATTTATGAGTTCCATTATGATCCTCTCCATAGCTTTGTAGACCAGGCTTGTTAAGCTTATGGGGCGGTAATTACCAGGGTCCGTAGAAGCACCGCCTTTGTGGAGTGGAACCACAGTTGCCGTATGCCACTCTTTGGGTACATATCCTGTGGTAAGGCTAAGATTAAACAGCAGCCTTATGTATGGGTTTAGTTCCTCATTGAGTTTGTGTAGCACACAGCCGGGGACACCATCCGGTCCCATTGATGCTGTGTTTTTAGCTTTAGAGAAAGCAGCTCTCACCTGGGCATTTGAGATGATTGGGAGGCTACACTCTGCTGGGATAGATATTTCTCCTTTTGGGGGGGAGGGAGGGGAGAAATTTTCACTGAACCTGTCTGCCAGTATGTTTGCAATGTCTGTGGGTTCAGTGATTTTTGTATCATTTTGGACTAATTCTGAAAATATCTGGGAGTTTCCACCCAGATTTCTAACATAGCTAAAGAAGGCCTTATGATTGTCTTTTGAATCCTTGGCGATTTTTCTCTCAAAGTTGGCCTTGGATGATTTTATGAGTGATCATAGTTTTTTATTAGTATTGATCAGAGATGTCTTCCCTTTTAGGGATTTTGCTCTATCTTGTAGTAGCTTCCTCCTCTTGTTGTAAAGTTTGTTTATGGCTGGGGTCCACCAGATCGGGCGCTTGCCTTTGGTGGAAAGGGTCTTGATTTTATTTGTGATTGCTTGATCCATGCAATCCTGGAGGTGCTCGTAGAAAGCATTTGTAAGGGATTCAGCAGCATGGGTTGTGGTTTCCAATGGCTCAGGGGCCTTGAAGGATACCACACCAGTCTTAAGAAGTGTGAAGTTGGCTTTTGAGAAGTTCTTCACTGTGGTTTTTTTTGTTGGGGGTGGGGGCGGGATGTGGATCTCCAGTGAGATTAGTTTATGGTCTGATCTCACCATTGAGGGATATACTTCCGGTGTGGAGCATTTTGTCCCCATGTTTGTGATGATCAGGTCTAGTATATTTTCACCTCTTGTGGGAATGGTGACAAGTTGTTCCATAGCATTTGAGTTTATGAACTCCAGGAACCTTTGGGCTAGGGTATTGGGGCTTGAGTAATGTTCCCAGTCTATGTTTGGGTAGTTGAAGTCACCCAATATGATGGTGTTTGGAGAGACATTTATACTCTCCAGTGTCTTCAGGAAGGCTGTGTGGGGTTCCTGAGTTTGAGAGGGTGGCCTGTAACATGCTATAAACCTTAGAGCAGTTTTGCCTATGGTTAATTGCACCTGAATGGTCTCTGATGCTTTGTGAGTTGCCACCAGCCTGGAGGTGTGGGTATCCTTGATGAATATGGATACATCCCCTCCTTTTGTGGTACGGTCCGGGTTTTGGGGCCGGAACGCATGATATGAGGTAAAACCTGATAGTGCCGGGGTGCTCTCAGGAGCCTTGAACCAGGTTTCAGTCACAGCACAGACATCAATGTTTTCCATACTGAGGAGGGCTTAGAGGGAGCGCATCTTGAGATTTATACTTCTGGCATTGAGCAGCATTACCCTTAGTTTTTTTTCCATTATTGTTTTCTAGGGCGGTGGGTTTAGAATTTGAGCCTTGTCTAAAAAGGCACTATGGGGGTGGCAAGAGCCTTTGCCAATATCCGGAAACCCAGGGGTGACAGGTGCAAACCATCCCTTGCGAAGCAGCATGGCTTGTCAAGCATGTCATTCCAGGCAGACAGACATTGGATCCCCTTAGAATGACACCAGAAATTAAGCCAATTATTAAAACTGATCATTTTGTCTCTGTATTGTGGCATCATTCTTGGTGAAGGTAGGATACTGCTCAGGGTCAGGGTCATACCAGCCTGGGCTACATAATCTGAGAGCTCCTTTATGTCTCTTTTCATGTAGTCCAGGGAGGTACGTCTCAGGTCATTCACACCGGCATGGACAATGACTGAGTCGTACTTGTACTTGCTGTGGAGTGACCTGAGTGCTTGTGTTATGTGGTGGATTCTAGCGCCTGACAGGCAGCTTACTGTGACCCTCTCCTTGTTCAGTCTGGTGAGTGGGACGTCAGTGTGTCTGACTATGGAGTCACCTATGACAAGTGTGTCTGGCATTGTGTTTGGCCTTAAGGGCTGTGACTGATTTGCACACTGACTTTGTGATCTATGTGTTGCTTGTGTTATGTCATGAGGTGGCAGTTGTTTGGGTGTCTGCTTTGGAGGCCTCTGCTGTTTTGGTAGATTTTTGATCAGTGCCTCCGAGTATGTCTTTGTGTGTTTATGTGTTTGATTTGTAGTTGTGATAGTTCTATGTGAGACTGGGTTTATGGTGTGTGTGGTTACCTTCTCCTCCTGTCTGGTTTTGCCAGTCCTGAGTTGAGAGAGCTCAGCCTCCAGTTTGGCTATATAGTTGCATCTCTCGCATGTATTTGTGTTTTGTGGGAGGAGGAGAGGGTTGTCTGTGTACATGAGGCAATTGTAACATTGCCTCAATATTCCCAGATTCACCAGCTGAGCAGGAGAGGACGCTAGCAACTGACCCTTTGACATGCTAGAAGAAATGAAAAAAATTGCTGTGTAACTGAGTCAGAAAGGACCTATAGGGAAGTGGGCACTCAAGGGGGTTTTAAGCTAGTGAAGTACTTTGTATAATATAGAAGTGCTTTACCTGACTAAAAAATGCTTTAGGAACAAGTGCTGAGCTTTAGAGATAGAGAATAGACTGTTTAGATTACAAGTAGAGCAGTTCTAAGGGAAAAAATGAAGAGCAGACTTTACGGAGCCAGAAATAGTTTAACCTTGTTTAACTGGCACTGCCCAATGGTGCTCTAGTGGCAACTCCACGCTAAATGCAGAAAAGGCAATAAGTCAGTAGTACAGGCTAGCACACTTTAGTGGGCAGCCAAACAATTAAATTAAACAGCAAACAAACACTTTTCGACTTGAATTAGACTAATTTCAACTAAAATGTACTTTTAAGTGCATATAATAAAAAATGCAGTAAATAACTATGAAAACAGTTAAAGCTTGCTCTAGGTAAGCAGTAGAAGGTAAAACAAATATAAAAAACAGCGGGATACTTAATCAGGAAAGCAGTCGCTTTTTTTCAGTTCTCTGTAGCCAGGAAGACTCAACAGGACCACGTGGAGCTGTATCTGAGCAATATGGCTTCAAAAAAATGCCAGAGGCAGATTTTAACCAAGGAACTTCAAAAGAGCTAGAAATGGTCCAAAGTTACCAATTACTATAGCTTCTTGTGCTGAGGTCACTTCCCTCAAGGACAGGTAGGCTATTCAAGGCTCCCCACTTCCACTGGAGAGCTAAGAAACTTCCTTCTATCCAAGTAAGGCAATGGACAACACAGGAACTACAACACAGCCCAGGATACAGCAAGGCCTGTAAACTGGTCTAACTAGTTTAGGAGAGGCAGGAAAACAAGGAATATTTTTTTTTTTTTGTTTTTAAATAGAAACACACAGAAATGCAGAAAAGGCAATAAGTCAGTAGTACTGGCTAGCACACTTTAGTGAGCAGCCAAACAATTAAATTAAACAGCAAACAAACACTTTTCGACTTGAATTAGACTAATTTCGACTAAAATGTACTTTTAAATGCAGATAATAAAAAATGCAGTAAATAACTATGAAAACAGTTAAAGCTTGCTCTAGGTAAGCAGTAGAAGGTAAAACAAATATAAAGAACAGCAGGATACTTAATCAGGAAAGCAGTCGCTTTTTTTCAGTTCTCTGTAGCCAGGAAGACTCAACAGGACCACGTGGAGCTGTGTCTGAGCAATATGGCTTCAAAAAAATGCCAGAGGCAGATTTTAACCAAGGAACTTCAAAAGAGCTAGAAATGGTCCAAAATTACCAATTACTATAGCTTCTTGTGCTGAGGTCACTTCCCTCAAGGACAGGTAGGCTATTCAAGGCTCCCCACTCCCACTGTTGAGCTAAGAAACTTCCTTCTATCCAAGTAAGGCAATGGACAACACAGGAACTACAACACAGCCCAGGATAATCAAGGCCTGTAAACTGGTCTAACTAGTTTAGGAGAGGCAGGAAAACAAGGAATATGTTTTTGTTTTTTTTGTTTTTAAATAGAAACACACAGAAATGCAGAAAAGGCAATAAGTCAGTAGTACAGGCTAGCACACTTTAGTGGGCATCCAAACAATTAAATTAAACAGCAAACAAACACTTTTCGACTTGAATTAGACTAATTTCAACTAAAATGTACTTTTAAGTGCAGATAATAAAAAATGCAGTAAATAACTATGAAAACAGTTAAAGCTTGCTCTAGGTAAGCAGTAGAATGTAAAACAAATATAAAAAACAGCAGGATACTTAATCAGGAAAGCAGTCGCTTTTTTCAGTTCTCTGTAGCCAGGAAGACTCAACAGGACCACGTGGAGCTGTGTCTGAGCAATATGGCTTCAAAAAAATGCCAGAGGCAGATTTTAACCAGGGAACTTCAAAAGAGCTAGAAATGGTCCAAAATGCCAAATTACTACAGCTTCTTGTGCTGAGGTCACTTCCCTCAAGGACGGGTAGGCTATTCAAGGCTCCCCACTCCCACTGGTGAGCTAAGAAACTTCCTTCTATCCAAGTAAGGCAATGGACAACAGAGGAACTACAACACAGCCCAGGATACAGCAAGGCCTGTAAACTGGTCTAACTAATTTAGGAGAGGCAGGAAAACAAGGAATATTTTTTTTTTGTTTTTTTTTGTTTTTAAATAGAAACACACAGAAATGCAGACAAGGCAATAAGTCAGTAGTACAGTCTAGCACACTTTAGTGGGCAGCCAAACAATTAAATTAAACAGCAAACAAACACTTTTCGACTTGAATTAGACTAATTTCGACTAAAATGTACTTTTAAGTGCAGATAATAAAAAATGCAGTAAATAACTCTGAAAACAGTTAAAACTTGCTCTAGGTAAGCAGTAGAAGGTAAAACAAATATAAAAAACAGCAGGATACTTAAACAGGAAAGCAGTCGCTTTTTTTCAGTTCTCTGTAGCCAGGAAGACTCAACAGGACCACGTGGAGCTGTGTCTGAGCAATATGGCTTCAAAAAAATGCCAGAGGCAGATTTTAACCAGAGAACTTCAAAAGAGCTAGAAATGGTCCAAAATGACCAATTACTACAGCCTCTTGTGCTGAGGTCACTTCCCTATATAGTACAACAGCTCTAATTAGCCTCATAAATACAGTGAACCAACAGAGGAACAATGGGTTACTTACCTCCACTATATTTCTCAATCTATTATAGGTCTTCAATATGGTATCCCACAAAAAACTTATCTTCGAGCTAGCCTCCTTAACCTCTCTCACTCTACCCTTACCTGGTTTATTAGTTACTTAACCAACAGTCAAGAAGCAGTTAAATAGCAAAATCAACTATCCTCTTTTCTTTCTATCTCTGTCGGTGTACCCCAAGGTTCTATTCTTGGTCCCCTCTTATTCACAGTATTCACAAATAGACTAAGCTCAGCCACCCAACATGCCACATTGGTTCAATACGCAGATGACTTGTCCCTCTTATGCTCATCCCCATCCCTACCAGCTCTTCTCAACAAAACACAACAATCCTTTCTAGACATAGAAACATACCTTAATAATTCACAACTGATTCTTAATGCCTCAAAAACAAAACTTATGCTTTTCTCCAATGGTAAAAATCCATGGACATTACTCCTTTTGCCATTTACTCATCTAACAATACCCTTATTGAACCTGTTGACTATTCAAAACTACTAGGAGTCACCATAGACAAAGACCTCAAACTTGATAAGCACTTATCCCTTACTATAAAGAAAGTGCACTTCAAACTAGGCTCCTTGTATGGAGTTAAGCCCTTCCTAACCAATTGCACCAGACACGGCATCTGCAAAACTCATCTTCTATACACTCTCTTATATGCCTCACCCATCTGCACTAATTTAAGAAAATGTGACATAAACAAACTAGAATTCTGCTATTACAAAATAGCCAGATTTCCTTGCAACCAACCTATAAGAACACCACTGCAAGGTACTACACCAACTAAAGTGGTTAGAACTTCCCAACATTCTAACCTTAACCAATTAGTTCTAACTCATTCTATTTATTACTCTGACAATTGCCTATGTATTTGCAGCCTAGTTCAGCCTTAATCCAGTAGCAGAACCCTTAGGTCTTCTAATACATTGCTATTGACAGTCACCAAGTCCAGCAACAGTTATGGGGATTCCCTATATTCAGTCAAACTTGCCAAAACATGGAATGATATACCTTAAAATATACTTAACACTAACAATACTTACAAGTTCAAACAACTACTTAAAGAGCACCTTAATAACACCTGTCTTTGCTTCTGTACTAAAGCAGATTAGCAGTTCTAAACATGCCCATGACCCAGCTCACCCCCCTCTACTAAAGGTACCTTCTACTTGGCTCTATCCCCTAACCTTCCCCATCCTTTAGCCTCCCTCTTTTATTTATCATTTGTTGACCGGGAAAGTCTGACTAGGTTCCACAGAGCCTGTTTTCAGCGGAGGCCCAGGGAGAAATGCTCCAGATGCATGTATTTGGAATGTGGGAGGAAACCGGAGTACCCGGAGGAAACCCACGCGAACACAGGAAGAACATGCAAACTCTCTGCTGTCTTGTCACATTCTTTAAGTTGCCAATCTATTGCATTTCCTTATCACATTCTTTTATCTAGCCATCTATTGCATTTCCTTACCTTCAAAGTGTATTACTTGTATTTGGTCAAATTGCTTTTCTGTTCAGCCGAAAAGCTTATTAGGTCTCACTGTGTTAATCTACTCTCAATTGTTATGATTGTTTTTTTTTTCTATTTTTCTATTTACAGTGTTTTATATTAACTTCTGCCTAGGTATGTCTGCATGTATTTTTTTGTCCTGTACATACTATGTATTCAAATATTAATTTTCTATGTTTACATTTCTAATGTATTTTGTGGAGCTTTTCTCCCCGGGGCTGTGCTGAAAATGGGCCTTTGCAGACCCAGTTGGACTCTTCCAGTAAACAAATGGAAATAAACAAATAAATAAATAATAAATTGTGTTACTTTACCCTTAAAACTAATGACTGAATAATGTGAGGACTGATGTTGTTGTATGTTGTAAACTGTGTAGTAATGCTGTTAGAAATGTATGAGTATGAATGTTGTATTCTGAATCTGCCTAAAATACACTATACTGAACTCATAACTGAATATTAATGTCATATTTTGAATCTTGACTGAAATTTACACTAATACCTATTTATACTGAACTTCTAAAATAGCTGTATATAAATGTTATCCTCTGAAAACTAACTAAGCTAATGCTAAATGAATATCTTTTCTACCAGTATTCTCCGAACACAGATAAAACCATAAACTGAAATCGGCCAAATGTTATATTCTGAAAACTAAACCATCACTAAATGAATACCTTTTCTCTGCCAGTATCATTTGAACACAAATAAACTGAAAACTAGTACTGTTATACAATTGTCTGAAAACATAAAAACATTTGCATACTTACTTTAACTCTAATCTGCATATATGCACATTTAATGAATACACAGTTTAACATAAAGAATACTTTCTTGAGAGAACTGAAACATATTTACTGTACAGAATTGAAGAAAAAAACACCAATTTTTACTTGTGGCTTTGGTGGTCTTGTCTTTCTTTAGATACTTGACTTGTGCACCACAGCTACTGCCAAGTTCAGGCCTTACTCTGCATTGTACCTATAACTGCTGAGATATTAGAAGAGACACTTTAATGCTTAAGGGTCCTTAAATGTGTATAATTAGGCTTTCCACCCCCCCCCCCCATCTCTGGTGCAAGTCTGGGTGGCAGATATAATGTGTTTTCTTGACTGTATTTAAAACCAAGCTGGAAATTATTCAAATATCTAAACTGACAGTGTGTCTATTATCTGCAAAGCACATAAAATCAGTATCAGGTTCTTAAAATAACATGTACAGCTTTAACACTTATAAGCTGATAGCATTGCTTGTTGCCTTGACTTTATTTACATTTTTCTGCATGAAATATGCATTTATTTATTTTTTTTATTTATTGCCATTTGTTTACCGGAAAGGTCCACTGGGTTGAGAAAACCCATTTTTAGTGGAGGCCTAGAAAGAAAAGCTCCACAATAGTACATGGTATAAAATATAAGCACAGTACATAAAATAGTACACTAATTACATTAAAGTACAATCAATGAGAAGATGAGCAATATTTTCACAACAGACACAATATACAATAGTTGAAAAATGCGCAACAAACAATATGTTCATGTTAGGACAGTACATAAAATGTAACCATAGTACATTTGGAGTACACAAAGTCCATACAGTAGAAATCAGTAGGAAGATGAGGAGTAGTATTTGCATATCAGGCAGTCATAAACAATAGTTGCAAAATGTGCAAATGTATATAGTATGTACAGATATTTGCAGGTAAGGTTACAAAGTAGTATATAATTGTGTTATTATTCACCACAGGTTCTAAGCTTAAGAAAAGCAATAAATTAGCAGTAATTCCTAAAATGTTTAGAGGGTGTAGGCAACAGAGTGCATAGAGGATGTAGACAGATAGAAGGAAAAGATGGAGACTAGAGCTAATGGAGACTAAAGCTAAAGGGATCAAAGTAGAAGGAGAGAGGTACAGATTAAAGTGAGAGCAGACTTAGAGTGTAGACAGTCAGTTTGTGGGTGGGTGAGTTAAGACATGAGCATTCCTATAGGGTACAGATGTGTAGCTTTAATGATTTTTTGAAGGAATAGAAGTTATTGGAGGTTTTGATGGCTGACGGGAGGGAGTTCCAAAGGTTGGCAACGGAGAAGGAATAGAGCATGTTGCCAACTGGAAGTTTAGGTTTGTATACTTGCAGGAGAAGTTGATTTTCAGATCAGAGGCCTGTTAAGGTTGTAGTGTGTTAAGATGGACAATAAGGCTGGGCAGTCTGAAGGTTTGTGAATGATTTTGTGAGCTGTGATAAGCTGTTGGTAGGTTAGATGATGTGGAAGTTCAAGCCAGTTAAGTGGCTTAAGGCAGTACAGTGATGAAAGGAGTGTCTTGCATTAGTTGCAAACTTGGCTACTTCATTGTAACATGACTCAAGTTTGTTTTTTAGGGTGGAATGGATATTGGTAAGGAGTGGAGCACCATACAGGAGAGAAAGTAAAAGAAAGGTTAAGGTGAGAGAATGTTTAGTTGAGCAGCTAAGGTAGCAATTTTGTCAGTAGAGGGTGCCTAGCTTATAGTTTGTTTTTCTGATATTATTGTGAATGTGAAGGTAACATGTCATGTTTTCATTGAGAATAACTCCTAGTAATTTAATATGTGTAACAACATCTATCATAGAGTTAGTTTGGGAGAGAATGGTGAAATCTGATTTGTTGATTGGGGTGTTTTTCTTAGGAGTAAATAGCAATTTAGTTTTGTTTGGATTTAGAGCTAGATGATTATTAGCCATCCAGGTTTCAGTGGTGGTAAAGGCATTCTGGGTTTTCTGTAAAAGTTCAGTTATTGACTTAGCAGTACAGATAATGGTTGAATCATCTGCATATTGTACAACAGTTCCATATGTAAGGTTGCTATGGAAGTGATTTATAAATACACTGAATAGAAGGGGCCCTAAGATGGAGCTTTGGGGAACACCTGTAGAAGAGTTAAGGAATAGAGAGCAGGATTTTAGACATTTAGTAGATTATCATCTGTCTTTTAGATAGTTAGAAAACCAGTTTAGGGTAGGGGGGAAAGACCAAGGGTGGAGAGCTTATTGAGGAGTAAGGGGTGAGAGATAGTATCAAAGCCTTTTGAAAGGTCAAGAAAGAGAGATGATACAAATTTTCTATCAGATCTAGCTTGACTGACTGTGTCTATAAAGGAAATAAGAGCAGTAGTGGTGCTGCAGGCAGGCTGAAACTCATATTAGGTTGGGGAGTGGAGTTTGTTTAGAAGTAGACGGTTTAGAAATTGATATTGATTGCATTTCTCCATAATTTTGGAGAACAGGGAGGGGATTGCAATGGGTCAGAAATTAGAGATGTCTGTATTATTAGTGACTTTATGGAGGGGAAGTATGCATGCTTTTTTTCCGTATAGTAGGAACATAAGACTCTTGGAGAGATCTGTTGAGAAGTATGCTGATGGAATAGGCAATTGATCTAGCTGAAATTTGGAGAAATGCAGGAGGTAAGTTATCAGGGGCACATGAGCCAGGTTTCAGTTTATGGAGATGTTTAGGTATGATATTGATGGGAATGGGGGAGAAAGAAAAGGTGGATGAATTAGTGGTTCTTTCTTGTTGGGCAGGTGGTGGTAGAGGACAGATAGTTTTAGCCTTAGTATGAGGGAAGTTAGTAGGGATCTTGGCTATAATGTCTATGAAATGAGAGTTGAAAAAGGAGGTTATTTCATTGGCAGTCTTGTCAGGGAATGGGCAAGGGTTGTTATTGGTTCCAAAGTTGGTTAGAGATGAAATAGAGTCCCAAAATTTCTTATGAGTTTGTTTATAATTTTTCTGAAGGTTTAAGTAGTATTCCTTTCTACTGGTAATGATTTGGCACTTTGCTTGGTTGCAGAGCTGTTTGAATTGGAGGAGATCAGTGGGAATTTTAAACTTTTGCCATTTTTTCCATATTTTGTCTCTGGCGTTCATAATTTGCATAGCAGATTTGGTAAGCCAAATGGCATGTTTGATTCTAACTCTTTTTGTTTAAGTGGGGCTAGTTTGTTGAATGGCTAGGAATGTGGAGCTAAAGAATTCGACAGCTTCATCAAGTGGTAGGATTTTTAGAATATTCCAGTTGCTACTACTAAGGTTTTCATTGAGAATTGTAGAGTTAAAGCTACTTAGATTTCTGACTTGTTTAAATTGGTGTTGGGAGGGTATTACATTGGTTTTGCAGATTATATAGGCTGGAAGGTGGTCACTAATACTACAGGATAGTGTTCCTTCTGTAGAAATCATGTTGGGGTTGGAAACTAGTATCCAGTCTAGAACTGAGCCACTGCTTTAGCTTTTATTGGGTCTGGTTATATCTGTTATAAGCTCTGTAAAGCTGAAGATGTTGATAATTGGTGATGAACAGCAGTCTGGGGTGTCTAGCCAGTTTATATTTACATCGCCTAGGATGATTGTCTCATTGTTGATGTTATTTGATATCCAGACATGAATGTCTTCTAGAAGGGGAATATTGTTGCCTGAGGGTAATTATATGGCAATAATACAGAGATTCTTAGACTTGTTGAGCTAGAGAAATGTTATAAGTAATTTGGCAGTAGTGAACTGAGGAATAGGCTTGGAGTATAGGATTATGGTGAAAGTTTTAGGAAAAATTATAGCAATGCCCCCTCCTCTTTTATGGGGTCTATCAGCCCACAGGCAGGCATACCCTGGGGGGAGGAATTCAGAATCCTTTATATAAGGTTTCAACCAAGTTTCAGTGACAGCTAATATGTCTGGTTTATTCTGGGACAGCCAAGCATGGAATTCGAGAATTTTATTTCTGATTCTGTCAAGAAATAAACATATTCTGCTAATAAACTCATATAAGTCTGTAAGCAAACTGATAATGTACTGTAGTGAAATAGACCTATGTTACTAATAAATAAATTCTTGCAAGTCTGTAACTGAACTGATAATGTTCTACAGTGAAATGGAAAGGCTATAACTTCATTATTAAATGGAAACCTCACTGGCACTGTTTTCCCTGTCATAACATCAAATGAAACTAAAGTAGTAATCTGACACTATTAATTTTTCAACATATTTTGCATTTCTGCACCTTTATACAATGAATCTTAACTGATGAATTTTCAGTGTTTACTCTGTGACCCTTGGGTCATAATTTGCAAAAGAATTTTTTAAAGTGTACAGGTCTCTGCCCATTGCTTTACATGCAGCTGTTCTTTTAGCTGACATGATTTAACTCTTTCACTGCTACAGAATGATGCAAGGATTTGTCATTACTGTCTGCAACTTTGTTGGATAAATAATAACTGTTACTGTATAAAATTGTCACTAATAATATTGGACTGATCTTTACCATACTGTTTTATGGCATAATGTACTTGCTGAGCTGGCCTGTAATCTGACAACTTAGTTATATATGTCTGTGCCTCTAGTGTGCTTGATAAACTGAAATTTCTGCATGGACTATATAAAATCTTGAACCATTTACATATATACATTTATTACTAGAATTGAACTGATCTTATTCTTGAACTTCACTTGTCTGACCTTTATACAAGTATGTGAAGTTTCTTCATATAGTAAAATTACATTGCATTGTTTTCCTAACATGAAATTTGAACTTGTGGCTTTAATAACACATAATAATTATGCTGCATTCTTTTCTTGCAGGGGATCTGAATTTTTGACTATAGTGTCACTTTTAAAATGTAACATTAACTTTAAATTCTGCGTTCTCCAAACTAACAAAACATCATTTAATATCTGTAAAAACTTTTCTGTCTTTGTCACTTTACTGCCATAATTCAAAGGGCTTAACAAAATATCTGCTAAATAAAATAATAACACAAAAAATGCCAGATCTGTAACTGTAAACCCTTTATTCTTTGAAATAGCTTGATTGTCATTTCTGGTATATCATACACATGTGCTTCCAGAATGGTAAATATGTTAACCAATTTTAAATCTAGTACTAGCCTGAAACTGCTACCTTTTTTTCTTACTGGCTATAAAATTAAATTGAAATGTTCTTTCCAGTCTGTCTTAACTTTTCTGAGAATAAGCTACTGTTTCGAAAATGTAACTTGACTGCCTGCACTTCAGCAGTTGCAACTGAACTGAAATTTATTTTATCTTTAACCTATGAATCTGTGTGTTCCTGTCATAACCAATATTTCAAGTAATCTACATAATTTGTACAATCTAGTGAGCACAAATTCTTAGTAGTGTTATCTGTGTGCAATTCAGTACATTCTGTAGCATTTTTATTTTTCTGTATAATCTTGTTACTGAAGTCTAAAACAACGTGTAACTCTGATGACATGCTCATTCCTAGTTCAGTGGTGTTGCACTCATAACTGCTCACTGATGTAAACTTTGATCCTTCAAATCCTGACATAACTGCACTCATGTCCCCTAGTAGAGGTCTATTTGTAACTGAAATTGATGTGTCTGCATTAATCAGTACATCATTCCATATTTACTTTTCTGTAAACAAATATTGTCATTTCTGTCAAACTTAAACAATGACGGATAAATAATCTGGTTTGGTGCGGGAATGCCACACCCTTTGTAGATCAACTGAAAATCCTTTTTTATAGAACTACCAACAGCTTGAGCTATGGTATGCATTTTTTTATTTTGCCCCGAAACATTAGTAATAACATTGACTTGAGCTATGGTATGCACTTCTTCTTTATTTTTCCCTGAAGTCTGTGTATCATTTATACTGGTGTTTACTTTATCAAACTGATCAAAATAAGCACTCTGATCCCTTTTATCCACCCCTCATACAATATTTGCACTGGCTTCTGAAAACAATAAACTACAATTTATTACATTCAGAACATCTGTATTTGAAATAGTGTGAACTTGAGGCTTTGCAAGAATTTGTTTTGTGTTTTGTCTGGAAATCTGCATGCTACTACATTGACTGTGGATATATCTGTATCTGCAATACAGTGACTTAACTCTGTATTTTGAGTTACATGTGCTGTGGCATTTACACTGATTTCTGAAGACTATAAACTAGAATTTGTGTAATAAGAAAGTGTTTCTGTTACCTTACTTATTACAGTGTGTTTCTATGTTTAACCCTTTTGTGTCTAGAAGGGAATAATATTCATGAACTAATACCATTGAAATTTAAATTAACATTTCTGGAACACAGATTTTTAAACTGCTTTACCCAATTTTTAACTTTAAGCCACACATTTACTAGTGCCTTTACTGGAGAAATACTGTTTGACACATTTATACAATTTAAAATTACTGATGTATTTAAATCTTTCTGAGATGTACTGTCTGATTTAGCAAGAACATGTGTTGTAACAAAAATGAATATTCACATAAGGAAATTAAAGTTGCTTTAAGAAGGTTGCCAGGTGTCTCTCAGCTTTTGTAAACTCCCTATTGTAAGGATTTTCTTGGCTCTGTGACATCATAGTGGAAACTTGAAAGTCTGTCATCTGCTTTAGAGATGATGAACGTTTCTGGTAACATTGTTGTTAACTGGATAATGTCCTTTACACTGGTACATCTGAGAGTCTGAAATTCTTTGAGTCTTTACTGCAGATTTTCTGAACTAGGAACACTGCTGCTCTGTAAAATACATGTAGTCTGTCAGCTAATAGATTTTCATGGTTGCTATAAGGATTTGGGACTTACTTTAACTGCAAATATTGCTCCCCATCAATGGTGGCTCACCATTTTAAGAAACTGATAGGAATGTAGAATACTTCAAACAACTTGAACAAACTAAAATGAGACTGGAATGAATGTCTTTTAATTACACAGAACTGTGCTGAACAGATGCCAGTCTGTCTTTTATATGCCAAATCTTCTTGTACCTTTCAGAATAAAAGTCTGCATACACTGCAGTTTGGTTAAGAATGTTTTATTATGTACAGTGGAGGTAGATGTTAACAATATCTGAATCAAATCTTACTGTCTCCATTAACAGTGCTGATAAACTGAAATAGACTGTATTATAATGTCCTTAGATTCTGCACTCATTATACTCAGAGGTATTCCTTTCCTCCTGAATAATATAATTAATAGGTTCATAGGTGGGGCGGGGCGTGGCTAGGATGCTGAACTGATAGCTACACTTCATTTCAGCTCTCTTACCTCATTGCTATTCCTGACAGGAATTTTACAAAAAAATATTTAATTTGAAGAAATATTTTCTACTAACTTATTTTTAACAACTTCGAGCATCTACAGGAGAATTTTCATTGTCAGAACTTTAATAATTCCTGTCAAATTAATTACTGGAAAATCAGCACCAATATCAGCTTTACAATATGAGTCATCTTAGGAATTCAGCCCAAGTCTCTTCTCTCAAAAAGGATCTACAATCTCTTATAACAAATATACAGGAACTCACAATTAAAATTGACAAGATGGACAATAAAATAGATACTTTTAAAGAAAAGTGCTCACAACAACTAGAACAATTTTATGAAATGTTTACTCAGCAGAAAGGACAGATATCACTTATTGAACAGTCACTAAATGACATTGACACCAGAGTCCAAACAGAAGAACAACAAACTGAATTCTTATTACAGAATACATATTTACTAGAAAAGAAGGATGATATGGAAAATCAAACAAGAAGAAATAATATCCGAATATATGGTCTACCAGAAAAATCTGGCGGGGACAATATGATAAACTTTCTTACCACCTGGATACCAAATGTAGTCAAATTACCTGAAGCTCTTTCATATGGTATAAAACGTGCACATAGATCACTAGCAGCACCTGGAAATACTTCTCCAAATAAGAACAAACCGAGGTCCATAATTGTGAGACTTTTTTCTACACAAGATAAAGATCTGATATTATGAAATGCTTGGGCAAATTCCCACATCGAATACAATGATACATTAATCATTTTTGACAACAATTACTCTATAAAGGTGGTTTCAAAAAGAAAGGAATTTCTACCAATAATAAAGGCCTTGAAGAAGAAGCAATTCAAAACCTATCTTTTATTTCCAGCAAGACTGAGAATTTTCCTACCAAATGGAATAAAAGTCTTTGAAACAGTAGATTCAGCAATAAAATACCTTACCAACAATAACTTCCTAACACAAGAAGACTCTATGGACTGGGCAATTAGTACTCCAAAGAGAAATGCTGAAGTAAACAACTGGAAGACTGCTGAACAAAAGAAAAAAAAAAACTAAAGGACAGATCTTATATGTTTTATATTCTGTAAAAGTTTAAATAATACAAACAACAAAAGAAAAGTTCTTTATGTCTTCAACTCAATCTGAAACAGGTACTGTTTTCTATTATACTTTAAATGTTAAAGTTAATATAAATTCAAGTACATTTAACTCAATCACTCAAGTATATTAAGCATAATTTAAATATTACTTCATTTTTTTATTATTTATCCATCTAATATATTCATTTCCTTAAACAGATTAATCAACACATAGCAAAGTTCTCAATAATTTTATGTTTGTTTTCTTCTCTCTTACATATAAAGTCTTCATTAACATATAATATTCTATTCAGTTCATAGTTGTATTCCTTAACAGATATAGTAAGTCCTGTTGTAAACTTAGTTATCAGTTATATCTCTGACTACATATTTTTCTAAAAGACAAAAGTGTTCTTGTTTGGGTAAACAGCAAAGATCGGAGGGAATGTGTCATGATTGATACGAAGTGTTTCAGTTTGGAATTATCATAAGACTAATTTAAATAGTCTAAAAACTGTTTTGTTTGGGTTCATTTGTCTATGTTGATATAGAGTAAGGCAGAATTTGCCTGCATGGTGTTTTGTGGCTTCAAGTTGAATATGATGTGGTTCTGGACATCCGGAGTTCAGTGACAGTTCTGCCGATGTTTAAATGTCCTGTTATGTTCTGCCCTGTGATAGTGTATATCATAATATGCTTGAAATGCATTTTTTGCAATGTGAAATCTATAGAGTAGGCTAGAGCAGTCACATGAATAGTAATTAATCTTGCCAGATTTAAAAAAAAAAAAAAAAACCTACCCTTTCCCACTTGGTTCTTGAGACAGCCTTACAGTCACAAATGATATTTGAAGCACAAGCTCCATATATTGTTGACATTTTTCATGTTTTTGCTTATGTGCATCATCCCCTGGCTTTATCTAACTGATGCTCATCCAGGAAGCATGCTCGTTTAATTTTTTAAAATAACATGTCCATTATTCATACACCTACGACCACAAGACATTCCTCGGTGCTTTTCCATTGTTGGGACAACGATTTAGTTGTGGGGCTGAAAATTGTCAGGAAACACATTGCTTTTATATATTTCATGTTTATATTAAGTGCTTTCCATCTTATTTTACAAACGCAGAGATGCAGTAATTTCTTAACTGCACAGAGAACAGCATTTTGAGAGAAGTATGCAGTTTTAAAACAAACGCAGAGATATATACATTAGTAAGACAATACATTTTTAAACTACAATCTCGATCTTCATAAATTAGCATTTCCTTAAGCCTTTCTTGAATTGTCCATGTTCTGGATGACATTACTATTGCATTCTCTCTGCATACTTTCATTTTAAACTCCACCCTCACTCACCACCCAGATCGTGTGTTCATAGTATACATGTTCCTTTCTCCTCTATTTTTTAATGTATATAGGATAAATTTTTATCGCAAAATTGGTCTGCTAGCTGTCATAAAGTTTTTATCCCCTCTATTCCCCTTCCCCTAAATTGCCTCAGTAGTTATCACAAAGTTGCAATAGGTGTATATGCATTCAAGAACACCTGAGGGAGACTCAATTCATTCTGCTGCTGTAAGATGCTGTAAATGTTTTACTTCACCAATATAGAGAATTAAAGCAATCTTCACTGACACTAGCTATGGGGGTGAATAATGGGTTTATTAAATGAGCCTGAGAATCAAATCAAAACATGATGACTTTCTGTGTAGCTCATTTTACATAGAAAAGCGACAAATTTAATGTCACTCAGCAGAAAGGAACTTAATGTTGGCTTGTATATGAAATAACAAAAAAAAGTAGATTTCACTGGTTACCAATGAATAATATATACGTCTTTATTTATTTATTTGTGTTTTGTTAATTAATAACAAATAAGGTTTTTGTTAGGTATGTATATATGTATGCATCTATGTTTGTATATTTATATTGCTTTTTTGACAGTGGAAGTCTGAATGGGTAAATCCCCCCTCCTTTTTCAATGGAGGAAAAAAAACTATGATTTGACTATCACTGATTGTTGGAGTCTGCCAGGTCTTTTCTTCAGATGACCATTTTAGCAAATTCAGCTTAGTTACAGGGGTTGAATGGGTGATAGCTCAACTGCCTTCTTCTTTCATATGTCCCAAACATTCAAAAAATAAATTCTCATGCGGATAACATGACTATAAAATGTTGTATTTGTCTTTCACCCAAGATGCTCTGGTGACACGTTCATTAAGGAACATCCTTTTCTCTAGACATGATATTTGTTAAGCACAGTGTATGACTTGCACAGTAGATATTTGGAAATTCAGCACTGGTGTTCAAATCCTGGGGACTACTTCTCCCTTTTATAAGTTAAATATACTCTCCTTACCTAATGGTGATGTGGTTAAATCCAAAAGATGAAAATATAATGGGGGCATTGCAGGCTTTTGTTATGGGCTCATTCCATCCCAGCCACACTAATTCTTCCATAAAGCTATAACCTTGCTATCATTCCTCTTCCTCCAGTTTTAGGACATTAAACATTGCTTAATTGATTTTGTAGTCAGAGACTCATTTATCTGTCAATTGTTCAGATTTTCACAGAGTGTATAATTTTATATATTTTTTTTGTAAAAAATATTGTTGAACATGAGAAAATGTTTATTAATACTCTAAACTATTTTGAAATGATATTACCTTAGTCTAAATGTTTTGTACCTTTTTGAAACCTGATTAGAAACAAGTATTACTGAATTACAATAATATAAAGAGAAAAAGAATATACTTATATATTTTAGCTGATTATATTATTTTCATATATTATTTAAGTGTCTTTATTTAAAACTAAGAGGATAAGAGAAACTGATCCAAACCTTATTTGTGAGGGTAGAAAGTTTGTTTGGTTAGATTCACTAACCAAACAAAGAGGTATATTACCTCATAGTAATAGGGAATGGTTTTTAAGATTAAGAATTACAAGTTCAGAAGTTTTATTGTTTTTAATAATCACTTTGGTGTCAGTCAGAAACATGCAAAAACTATACAGTAAAAACATTTTTAAATTCTGCATCCAAGATAGAATAAAAAATAAACAATATTTACATAACATCACATATATAACAAACTTAAAACTAGGAAATGAAATGTTTATCCATAAATGTTAATGGTCTGAATAATAGTAATAAAAAAAGAAGCCTATTCAAATACATACATTTACATAAACCACAAGTAGTCTTTTTACAAGAGATACACTTATTAGATAGAGATATAAACAACTTAAATATCAATAATTACACAGTATTAATAAGTTCTCAATATAAAACAAAAAAAAAGAGGAGTAGCTATACTACTTCGCAATATAGCTATAACACCTAAAATAATTACTACTCATCAAGATACATCAGGTATGTTTTGTCTAGCTTCAATAGAGTTAAATAAGAGAATCTATACTTTAGTAAATCTATATTGGATTCCAGGACTAGGATTAAGAACAGTTAAACAGCACTTTGAAGAGATAATTCATCTAACTAAGGGTAGCCTGATATTGGCAGATGAAAAAGATACAGATTCTAAATCTAAAAGAAGAAAACAACATATCTCCAAGGCGCTTTTAAAATTTATAGATACACTATATTTAAAAGATATAAACAAATTTGCAGAACCAGACTCACTAATCTTCTCATTTTATTCTCATAGATATAGAACTAACTCTAGAATAGATAGAATATATGTCGCCAATGACCTAATAACAAAAATTGATAAAGTCAAAATTATAAATTGTCCCTTATCTGATCATAATGCCATAGTCTTTGAGATAGAGTTTGCACCTTTTCATTCAAATCCCATTACTAGGATACCTTCCTATATCACAAAATTGACAGAATTTAAAGAATTTTATGAAGAAACAATCAAAAACTTTCTAGAAATAAACTACACAGGGGGTATTTCAGAAATATATGTCTGGGATTCATTAAAGGTAGTTACACATGGGAAAATAGTATCCTGGTACATAAATAAAAGGAAGTCATGGAATAAAGATATGCTAGACTTACAAAACAAAGCAGATGAATTGAAACTGGAAATACAAAAGGGCAATACTACTCAAGTTCAAGAACTTACACAAATCAATAAGAAGTATGCAGAATTGTTACATCATAAGATTATGATTAACTTAGAAAAGATAAAAATAAACACATACTCTACTAATCCAGCACACCTGAGACACTTTACTAATAGAACAAAAAAAAATTAAATATAAACAAATAAAAGAAATATTTATTCCTAATACTAACAAAAGAGTTACGGATCTAAATGATATTTTAGAAGCATGCAGACTTCAATTTAACTTTGATAATCCCCTAAACACCCAAGATACACCTACCAAGGGTATAAAAATACTTAGAAAATAATATTCACATTAAATTAATGCAAGAACAAATAGACATTATAAACAAACCAATCAATATGACAGAACTAAAATCACAAATTAAAAAGCTCAAGACAAATAAAGCACCTGGCCCAGACAATATGCTACCAGAAATGTATAAATTAATACCCAATCAAGTCATATCCTTACTATTAAAAGTATATGACATAGCCAAAAAAGATTTGAACATACCACCCTCTTGGAAATATTCATTGATATCTCCAATTATCAAACCAGATAAAGATGAGAAGTAGTGCTCTTCATATAGGCCAATATCATTACTCAGTATAGACTATAAGATGTTTATGGCTATATATGCAGATAGGATCAAACACTTTCTTCCTTTCTTAATTCATAAAGATCAAACAGGTTTTATTAAAGGAAGAAACATTTTGGATAATATTAAAAAAATACTAACATTAATAGACTATAGCAAATATAGAGTCCTGGATTTAAATGTAATCTCATTAGATATTAATAAAGCTTTTGATTCTGTTAACTGGAACTTTCTTTCACTAGTTTTAAAATAATATAATTTTCCTTCTAATTTTAATAACCTTATCCAAATACTATATGCAAAATCTACTGCATATGTTAAACTAGGATCACATAGATCAGGCCCTATAACAATCTAAAAGGGAACTAAACAATGTTGCCCTTTATCACTATTGTTATTTGCATTACTCATAGAACCCTTTGCAAATCAAATCAGATCAAGCAATAACATAAAGAGCATATGTATTAATAAAATGTTAAACCTTAAAATCCAACTCTTTGCTGATGACATACTTTTAACTCTCTCAGATGCCAATGAGTCTTTGAATGCTCTATTTAACTCCAAGAATAAATTTCAAAATATTTCAGGCCTAAAATTTAATGAAAACAAAACTAAAATTATGCCCTGTAACTGTAAAAAAAATATATATAAACAAAAGAGTTTCCAAATATATAGTAACAGAAAATAAATTATTATACCTGAGAATAAATCTACTCAATGAATTAACAGATTCTCTAATATTTAACTATAATAAAATACTAGACAAAATAGAACAAACAATTGGTTACTGGAATAAATACATCTTTTCCACAGCAGACAGATTATATCTTATTAAAGCAATCATATTTCCCAAAATATTATACTTAATACAAAACTTTTCATTGCCACCTCCCAAATATATTATTCAAAGATACAATAAACTAATTTTAAATTTTCTATGGTTTCCAAATAAACCACGTATAGCCTTAAATAAGCATTTACCAGATTGGGAAGATGGTAGAATTAATTTACCGGATATTGATTTATATATTACCTCCTCTGTTATTAAACATATAACACTATGGTTAAATAATTTATACACACCTATATGGAAACAAGCACATGAGCAGATTTACATATAATTCAATTACAATCTTATACAAGACAATTTAACTGTAATATCACCCCTTATATGGCTGTTAAAAGAATATTTTCTAGGGAAAAAGAATAATATCAATACATTACTATCAAACTATATAGGCTCTACACTATCAGTGTTCAAAACATATATAAACAAAATACCAAATATTAATTCTTGGATTTTTCTTATTTTCCCTATAGCTTTTACACCCACTATTCTAGACATATCCTAAATCTCTAAAATGAATATACTCAAGAAAGAATCATTACTTTTTTGGCATCAACTTATAGAGAAAGGGAAAATACTAACAAATGAGCAGATAACTTACAATTATAATAAAAATAAAGACTACTGGTTGCTTTTACAAAATCTAAGACATTTTCTTATAAATAAAGTAGAACAAATGCAACCTTCAGTTAGACATGAAGCTCAAAAACTCATTGAATACCTTATTCTTATCACAAAACAACCTTATCAGGGTACAGGTTACTTATCTAATATCTATAAAATTGTTAAAAAAAACAAAAAATTATCATGAAAAATCATACTGGGATTATTATACTTTAATAAATAACCATCCTCCAATTGAAGAAGAAAAAAAGTAATAGTCTAAAATCTTCCAAATTTTCTACATTATCAAAATACTGGCAATTATTCACTTGGATATATCTACACAGAAGTTTCTATACACCACATAGGTTAGCCAAAATGTTTTCTAGTGAAGATCAATGTTGGAGATGCCAAATCAAGATAAAAGCAGATTGGCAGCATGTTTTTTTATGAAGGTATATGTCTCAATATGTACTAGAAGTCTATTAATTATTTTTTCAGACTGTTTATAATGATAATTTTCAATTAACAAAGTCTATAATTTTACTGAATTGTCCTATTCCAAACTGTTAATCAAAAAAGACACAGATCCTATGGTCACTATTGACAATTTCATGTAAAATCATAACTATACATTGGAAAAATGAGGCTTCTCCTACGTTCAAGGAATTTAAGAATTTAACATCAACAGTTGCTCACATGGAAATATTAACAGTGAAGAACAGAACTAAATGATCTACTTCATACTATTACTCTTGGATGAAAGTACTGGAAATACTCAAAAAGATCGATGAAGATATATCATCTTATGTTTCTAACTTTATATAATATAGAATTTCAATGTTATTTGCATAGACACCAATGTAAATAGTTATATAATGGTTTGAAGTTAGTAATGTTTTAGAATTGTAAATATATTATTTATCTATATTTCATGTAATGTTTCTTAAGACATCTTATTTGAAATAATAAAAAAAAAATATTTAGTGAAAAAAAAAAAATAGGTTCATAGGTAGGTACTAGGCTATTGGCCCTATGGCCTATATAAGCCTAGCCAAATGGTACCTAGTTTTCACCACCCAAGAAAATGATTTTCCTGTGCCTCTGTCAAGCAGAGCCACAGAAGTGATCCCCAGGGTGAATTTCCTATCTCCCATTCAATCATCAAGATTTTTCTTGAAAAGTGCTAATGAGGAGCTTTATTTGATATAGATAGGTAGTTTGTTCCAGAATATGGGAAGTCTCTGGGACAGGAATCTATCCCTCCAGCATGTTCTGTTTATTGTGATGACAAGGTTTAGGTCCCTACAGTGTGTAGCTCTAAGGGATTGGGATTTCTTTAAGTGGAGTATGTCCAAAAGCTCTGGGTTTGACATAGCTTTGTATGTTAGGCAGAGATCACCTCTGAGTAGGCGATATGTGATGGAGTAAAGCTGGAATTTTTTGAGACGGTCTGCATAGGGCATCTGTTTGAGGTCAGTAATCCTCTTTGTGAGGTATTTCTGCAGCCTTTCCAGTTGTTGTAGATGTCTTGTGAGGTACATACCAAAAGGTTGTACTCTATAATGGGTCTAATGAGTAGAGGGGAACAATGACCTCTTTTTTCCTGGATGAGAAACCTTTTGTGATGAGGTGTGCCACATAGACGGATTTCCTGACTACTGTGGCAATGTGATTATCAAAGGAGAGACTACTGTCCACCTGTGTCCCAAGGTCTCTTATCACACTTTCAGTGTTAAGTAGACTACCACCTATGTGGTAGTTCATGGGTACAGAGTTTTTACAAAAAGGGATGACAATGCACTTTTTGGCATTGAGCTTGAGGCCATGGCTTTGACACTGACACCAGGCATCTGTCTCAGTGAGGCCCTTTTGTAGGATGTCCACATCGTTAGGAGTTTTGATTATGGCTCTTAGTTTGCAGTCATCTGTGGACTTTGTTAGCCAAAGACCTTCTGTGTTAGCCTGTACTTCAGAGAAGTAGATAACGAACAGGAGAGGACTCAGGACTGAACCCTGTGGTACTCCAATTGTCACTGGTCTGAAGTTGGATTTAGAGTCTGCTACTTTCACAGTGTAGGTTCTGTCAGTGAGCTAGTTGGCAGCCCATCTTGTGACATAGGGATTAATACCTAGTTTAGTGAGTTTATCTATAATTCCAGAGTGGGGGATGGTGTTGAAAGCCTTGGCGAGATCTCGATAGGCTGTGTGAACCACCTTACCCTCATCTATGGCTTTGATGACCGCTTCAAAGAAGTCTATCAGGTTTAGGAGACATGATCTGCCTTTTACATACCCAAACTGGGTAGGGTCCAGCGTTTGGAGAGTACCAATGTCATTGATTATAAGTTCCATGATGATACCATTCCATAGCCTTGCAGACCAGGCTTGTCAGGCTAATGGGGCAGAAGTTCCTGGGGTCCATGTTGGCTACCTCTTTGTGGAGTGAGATAACTGTTGAGTGCCAGTTTGTTCTGTAGTTCGTGTAGAATGCAGCCTGGAATGTTGTCAGGTCCCATGGATACTGTGTTCTTGGCTTTTGGAAAATGTGTTTTTTACTTGTGCAGCCATGATTACAGGAACTTTGCATTCTTCCGGTATAGAGATGGGTCCTTTAGAGGGTGAGAGAGGAGTAAAGTTAGCACTGAACATATCTGCCAGGTTGTTGGCAATATCAGTTGGTTCTGTATAGTTAGTGCCATTGTGCTGTAACTCAGTGCAGATCTGAGTGTTGCCATTGAGATTCTTGACATAGCTATAGAATGCTTTGTGGTTGTCTTTAGAATCAGTGGCAATTTTGTTTTCGCAACTAATATTCTGGAATGCTGGATATTTGTCCTGACTTCTGCACTCACTCTCAAGTTTCTTTACCAAACTTCTGAGGACTACACTGCAGTGACTTTCTGAGTATCAGTCTGAACTGACTAACTAACTAACTAACTAACTAACTAACTAACTAACTAACTAACTAACTAACTGTGTCTTAAGTATGCCCTAATAATATCAAAGCCCTGTAAATTTCTGCACTTCTCTTTAACCTTGGTTCGCAAGGCTTGTACCATATAAACAATATCTGTTTGTACTCAATGTACTGCACATTCACACATTTTATTCTTTTTGTATTCTTGAATGAAGGTTATTTTCACTGATTGAAAATACATTCACTAAAACTGCATAAAGCCTGCTTTAATGTGGCTGTTTTTCTAGACTTATACAAAAAGAAAACTATTTTTGCCTAACAAATTACAGTTAAATGAAACCTCATCTAACAATAATTTTTTCCAAGTTAACCAGGGTGTAGGGTTTAATTTAACTCTTTTGTTTCTTAGTGGAACATGTTCATTTAAGATGAAGAAAAATGTATCATTAAGGTATGCAACAGTGTCATCTAAAGGGAGACTATGAAGTCAGTTCCAGTTAATATATCTTATGCAAAATCTGAAGGTAATGCTACTCAATGCTAGAAGTCTAAATCTCAAAATGCACTCTCTCAAGGCACTCCTAAAAATGGAGAACATCGATATCTGTGCAGTAACTGAGACTTGGTTCAAGGCTCCAGAGAGCACCCCTGCAATACCAGGCTACAACTTTTACCACATTTTTCGGCCACAAAACCAACACCGAAACACTAAAGGTGGAGGAGTGTTCATATTCACCAAGGATATTCACACCTCCAGGCTAGTTTCTCAACACAATGCATATGGTAAGACTGCAATCCAAATTGTAGCTTGCTACAGATCCCCCACCATGCCCGAAGATTCTCACTACACCTTTCTAAACATACTGGAAAATATTAAGATACAACCAAACACCCTAATACTGGGTGATTTCAACTGCCCTGCCATTAACTGGGAAATCTACTCGGGTACCAACGTTTTTCCCAACGGTTCTTGGAATTCATAAATTCCAACACCCTGGATCAACTAATCCATTGTCCCACCAGGGGCTCCAGTATCCTAGACCTGGTCATTACCAACATGGGAGATAGATGCTCCACACCAGTGGTCACACCCTCATTGGTCAGGTCTATCCATAAGCAAATCACCTCAAAAGAAACACATAGAGCACTGCTGTTGCTGACATTTTTTCTCTATTAACACATTCTGGTACCTCGGCCCCACCGGCCTTCAATGGAATGAATTCATACAGATCAGGCAGCATTTTATACTCCATCGCCATGCTTAATTAAACCAATAAATTCATGAATCAATTAGAAAACATTAATTACCTTTGTTTAAACATACTTCATTGTAAAACAGAGATGTGCCCCACCACAAAACACACCAACACTTCACATAGGTTCATAGGTTCATAGGTTGGTACTGGGCTATCTGCCTGAAGGCATATATTAGCCCAGCCACGTTGTGCGGTATTCACCTCCCCTTTAGTAGTTCCCTAGAACCTTGTACTAGCAGCTAGTACCTTTGGCCCCTATCAATTAACAAAATTGCAAAAGTGAGCTATAAACCATGTTATTCTATAAAAAATATATATCTCACAGTGCATTATCAAAAATCTTATACCAAATTAATTTGTTCCATAATTTCATCATTTTATTTGTTTGTATTAAACACTATAAAGGCATACACATTTCATAACAAATCAATTGCAACCACCCTAAGCCCTATTATGCTAAATAATGATTTAAATATTTTCCTTTATAAATATGTTTATATTTATGGATATGCTATACTAATTTTCCTCGATATTTTATTTCATTAATCTATATGTTGAATATTTTACATTAAATTCCTGGTTATTCCCATAGCAAATAACCACTAAATACCCCACTCTATTTCTAAATTTAAACCTTTCGGGAACAAAGTGCCAAAATAAACAATTAATTTTAATTCCAACTGAGCTAGTTTCCTTTTAAATTCATCACCCCCCAAATTATGTTCACCATATGGCTTTGCCAGTACACTAAAGAAAAAACTATCTAAATTACCTCCATGTGTGCTGCAAAATTGCTGTGCCACTGGACTATCCAATCTCTTATTTCTAACATCTCCTAAATGTTCCAAGATTCTAAGTTTCACCCTTCTATTTGTCTGTCCCACATACCATTTACATGGTGTGCATCCACACCTAATGATGTAGACCACACCACATGAATTACAATTAAAATCATTTTTTACAAAAAATGTCTTCCCATTGATAGTCCATCCATCCACATTTTTTATTTTTCAACATACTTTGCACCCCCTACATGGAAATACACCTTTCCTTTCTACTACCTCAGTTGTATTTCTCATCCTTAATAATTCTCTCAAATTGTTAAACCTTCCATATGAAAAAACAACCTTCTCAGGGGACATATTACCTGCTACTTCATCTCTACAAATAATAGGCCAAAGATCATTAATCATCTTTCTGAGTTCCCCAGAAAAAGGGGAAAATTTACTAACAAAAAACAGGGGTTCAGCTTCCAATTCATGTAAGTCATTGTTCTTATTAACTTTCCTACCTTGAACTAACTTTCCGTTTGATCTCCTGACTCCCCTTTTATTTCTCAATTTTCCTAGGGCCTCATTTATGCATTCCCTGCTATAGCCATGCTTTAGTAACCTATCCTTGACCAATACAAACTCCCTCTCTAAAATCATTACATCAGAGGTATTAGTTTGTATTCTTTTGAATTCCCCATATGGTAGTGACTTGATTAAATGATCAGGATGAGCACTACTTGCTTCAAGAAAACTGTCCGCTGCAGTCTCTTTGTGGAAAGGTTTGTACTGCAACAAGCCATTACCATCAACATAAAATTCAACATCCAAGAATTGCATACATTTCCTATTTACTGTATAGGTAAATTGCAAACCAATTGTATTGCAGCCTAACAAATCCATAAACTGATCAAATTCACCAACATCTTCACTATATACAAAAATCAAATCATCAATAAATCTTTTAAACATAACAACATTATTTTTTAAAAAATCAGTCCCATAAATAAACATATTTTCAAAATATGACATGAAAATGATTGCATATGAAGGGGAAAAAGCAGCCCCCATTGCAGTTCCTTCCAACTGTAAATAAAAATTTCCTTCAAAAACAAAATAATTGTGCATCAAAGCAAACTCTAAAAGTTGACAAATGTATGTAGTTTTGGGTCCTTCTCCCAACATTTTCATAACTGCTTCCAGACCCATTCTAATATTGATATTAGTGTATAATGTGTTTACATCCACACAGGCAAAATAAAGGTGAGGGTTCAATTGAATTTTCTTAACTTCTTCCAACACATGAGATGTATTCTTGCTATAAGATTGTATTCTTGGGAGATATGGTTTTAACTGGGAGTCCAAAAAAATCCCAACATTTTGTAAATAAGAACCCACCCCAAGACAATAGGTCTACCAGGGGGGGTTTCTAGACACATGATTTTTTGGAATAACATAAAACATAGCATCTTTGGGAACATCTCCACCAGAAAAAATCCCAGTCTTTCTCCCCTTTCCAATAGTTCTAATAAAGAAGTATTGAATTCTTTTACTGGGTTAACACTCAATTTTTGATACACCTTATCATCTTTTAACAAATCCAAAGCCATGTTGCTTTAATCCTTTCTATTCAAAATTACCCAATTCCCTCCCTTGTCTGCCTGTGTGAATGCAAACTGATCAGTCACAGCTCAAAGTTGTTTCAAAGCTAACCATTGTGCTTTATCCAAATTCCATGATTCTGACGCTATTGTATGCAAATTCCACCTGTTTACATACATAATGCACATTCAAAAACATTAATGACATGACATGAGTACTTTTTCGGGGCATGAAAGAACTAACATGTGGCACTTTGGGTACTATTAACTTACTATACCCAGTTGAGAAACCTTCATTTGTTTCACATTCATCATCTGAGTCTCCACTTTCCACATCCCAAAAGACAAAGGGGTTTTCATGCACTGAAATATCCAACAAAGAATTATCCACATTTTCATTGTTTAAATCGGTTAATACACACATATCACTTTCTAAGCAAACATTTTGTTTTTTAGCACCAAAAAACACCCTCAGATTTAACTTCCTGCAAAATGCTTTGATCTCATTTATTACATTAACCAATGAAGGAAAAAATGTAGGCACATATTTCATGCCTTTGACCAGAACACATTCCATTGCTTCAGTTAAAACCAAATCTGACAGATTAACAATTTCCATTTTACATTTTCTACCATTACATCGGAATTTAACAAAGCAAAATGCTTAGGCATAGAGCCAACAGGTTGGCTAAAGTTATAGTTCATCTTCCACTGTGAAGCATTGGTACCATGGTACTCGGCTAGATTCAAGTCTATTGAATGTTTAAAACATACCTTTGACTGTCTCACTCGGCAGTTTAGTTCTTTCTCCCCTTTCCCTGGAACCTTCTTCCTTTGCTCTTCCCTCGATTCTGATCTTCTGTTGAGTCACTCTCCGCCATAGATAAAACCTCTTCCGAAGCCCTTCTTACATCCTCAAAAGATACACTTTTCCACCCATTGGAAATTAATTCCACAGATGACGTAGATGTCTCACAAGACGAAGGCCCCGAACGTGATCTTCCTCTTTTGAAACCTCCAGGCTTGAAATGCCCCCTTGGCTGTTTGCATTGCCATGAAAAGATAATTCCACTGCTGTAGTCTGTGACATCACATGCTAGTTTATGTTTCTTCCTAGCAATCACCTCAGTCTCTATTTTGGCAACGCTTGCCTTAATTTCAAGCAGTCTATTTGAAAAGCTGGATTCGGAGATGTCATTAATTAAAGTATCTTGCAATTCCATAATGTTGTTTCGTATTTTACTGTGAGCATGAGTGTTCCTCTTAATAAGAATTTTTAACCAACTTATGGTACATGCAAGAGAAACAGACTTCCAATCCTCCAAGAGGTCTATTTAATCCTCTGAAAATTCATATGCTAGAAGCCTATCAACTCTCAATCCCCTAGGCATGATATTCATATCCACATATTTTTGTAACAGTTTTACATCATAGTACAATGACACCTCCTTTCTTAACAAATGTTCCAGCTGCTCATACCTCTCATCTACTCGGTGGTCCCTCCCCAGAGACCAAGAATCATTTTCCAACAGTTTGTTGTCGCTCTCCTTCCACATCTCTGTACATCTAAACTTGTTCACTTCAACTTGTGTTCTGAAAACACCTGGAACAGCAGAAGCTCCTTCCAATGACATAACGTAAATACAAAAACTACTGGCTCCAAACTGGAAAAACAGGAATACTCGTCAAAAGAAGCACATAAAGCACTGCTGTCACTGCCAAGTTTTCTTTATTAACACATTCTGGTACCTCGGCCCCACCGGCCTTCAGTGGAATGAATTCATACAAATCAGACAGCATTTTATACTCCATCACCATGCTTAATTCACCCAATAAATTTGTTAATCAATTAGAAAACATTAATTACCTTTGTTTAAACATACTTCATTTTAAAACATAGATGTGCCCCCCCCCCCACAAAACACACCAACACTTCATAATTAACAAAATTGCAAAAGTGAACTATAAACCATTTTATTCTACAAAAAATATATATCTTACAGTGCATTATCAAAAATCTTATACCAAATTCATTTGTTCCATAATTTCATCATTACATATACAGTAAATAGAAAATGTATGCAATTCTTGGATGTTGAATTTTATGTTGATGGTAATGGCTTGTTGCAGTACAAACCTTTCCACAAAGAGACTGCAGCGGACAGTTTTCTTGAAGCAAGTAGTGCTCATCCTGATCATTTAATCAAGTCACTACCATATGGGGAATTCAAAAGAATACAAACTAATACCTCTGATGTAATGATTTGAGAGAGGGAGTTTGCATGGGTCAAGGATAGGTTATTAAAGCATGGCTATAGCAGGGAATGCATAAATGAGGCCCTAGGAAAATTGGGAAATAAAAGGGGAGTCAGGAGATCAAATGGAAAGTTAGTTCAAGGTAGGAAAGTTAATAAGAACAATGACTTGCATGAATTGGAAGCTGAACCCCTGTTTTTTGTTAATAAATTTTACCCTTTTTCTGGGGAGCTCAGAAAGTTGATTAATGATCTTTGGCCTATTATTTGTAGAGATGAAGTAGTAGGTAATTTTTTCCCTGAGAAGGTTGTTTTTTTCATATGGGAGGTTTAACAATTTGAGAGAATTATTAAGGATGAGAAATAAAACTGAGGTAGTAGAAAAATTTCCATGTGGGGGTTGCGAAGTATGTGGAAAAATAAAAAATGTGGATGGATGGACTATCAATGGGAAGAAATTTTTTGTAAAAAAATTAGTTTAATTGTAATTCATGTGGTGTGGTCTACATCATTTGGTGTGGATGCACACCATGTAAATGGTATGTGGGACAGACTAAGAGAAGGGTGAAACTTAGAACCTTGGAACATCTAGGAGATGTTAGAAATAAGAGATTGGATAGTCCAGTGGCACAGCACTTTTGCAGCACACATGGAGGTCATTTAGATAGTTTTTTCTTTAGTGTACTGGCAAAACCATGTGGTGAACATAATTTGGGGGTGAAGAATTTAAAAGGAAACTAGTTCAGTTGGAATCAAAATTAATTGTTTATTTTAGCACTTTGTTCCCGAAAGATTTAAATTTAGAAATAGAGTGGGGTATTTAGTGGCTATTTTTAAGGGAATAACCAGGACTTTAATGTAAAATATTCAACATATAGAATAATGAAATAAAATATTGAGGAAAATTAGAATATCATATCCATAAATATAAACATATTTATAAAGGAAAATATTTAAATCATTATTTAGCATAATAGGGCTTAGGGCGGTTGCAATTGATTTGTTATGAAATGTGCACATCTTTATAGTGTTTAATACAAACAAATAAAATGATGAAATTATGGAACAAATGAATTTGGTATAATATTTTTGATAATGCACTGTGAGATATATATATTTTTATAGAATAACATGGTTTATAGTTCACTTTTGCAATTTTGTTAATTGTGAAGTGTTGGTGTGTTTTGTGGAGGGGGCACATCTATGTTTTACAATGAAGTATGTTTAAACAAAGGTAATTAATGTTTTCTAATTGATTAATGAATTTATTGGTTGAATTAAGCATGGTGATGGAGTATAAAATGCTGCCTGATTTGTATGAATTCATTCCATTGAAGGCCGATGGGGCCGAGGTGCCAGAATGTGTTTAATAAAGAAAACTTGGCAGTAACAGCAGTGTTCTATGTGTTTCTTTTTAGGAGTATTCCTGTTTTTCCAGTTTGGAGCCAATAGTTTTTGTATTTACATAAGCAAGTCACCCTTGACATCCACATCCCACCCTCTAACCCCAGTAAGGAAACCTCCTTAAAAAACTTCTCCAAAGCCAACTTCATGCTACTGAAGTCAAAAGTGACAAACTTCATGACACCCATGCAGATGGGTTCTGAAAGTTCGACTGCAGAATCTTACACTAAGGCACTGTATGAGCACATCCACTCATGCATGAATCATCCCATCCCAAATAGAACCAAGATGCTCTCCTCCAAAAAAAGGAAGCCAATCTGGTGGTCTCCTGCTATAAACAAACTATGCAACAGAAGGAAGAAACTGTTGCAGAAAAGAGGAAAATCCCTGGATGCAATAAACTCCCTCACTGGCCTCAGTAAAAAGCTGAGATCCCTCATAAAATCCTCAAAAGCTAGTTACGAAAATAAAATTGCCAAAGATTCCAAAGACAACCACAAGGCATTTTATAGTTATGTCAAGAATCTAAATGGCAATGCTCAGATCTGCTCTGAGCTTCAACAGAATGGCGTTAAATATACTAATCCCAAGGATGTTGCCAATATCTTGGCAGATCGATTTAGTGCCAACTTCACCCCCATCTCCCCACCAAAGGACCCATCTCAATACCAAAAGATTACCAAATTCCGGTAATCACGGCCATACAGGTAGAAACTGTACTCTCCAAAGCTAAGAATACAGCATCCATGGGACCAGATGACATCCCAGGCTGTGTACTACATGAACTACAAAATGAGCTGGCACCTCACATAAGTGTCATGTTTAATCATAGCCTCACCTCAGGCTTCATGCCCACTGAGTGGCGCACAGCTACAGTTATCCCACTCCACAAGGGGGGATCCACCTTGGATCCTGGGAACTACTGTCCCATCCGTCTAATGAGCCTGATCTGCAAGGGCATGGAACGCATTATCATGGAACTTATAAACAAAGACATTGGCAACCTTCAAACACTAGACCACACCCAGTTTGGGTTTGTGAAGGGCTGATCTTGTCTCCTGAACCTGACTGACTTCTTCAAATCAATCTCCAGAGCTATGGACGAGGGTAAGGCATTCCACACAGCCTATCTGGACCTCGCCAAGGCATTCGACACCATCCCCCACTCTGGAATCATAGATAAACTTACTAAGCTGGGCATAAATCCCTACATCACTCGATGGGTTGCCAACGGGCTTACTGAATGAACCCAGACTGTAAAAGTAGCCAACTCCAAATCCAGCTCCAGACAAGTGACAAGTGGAGTACCTCAGAGTTCAGTCCTGGGACCACTCTTGTTTGGCATCTACTTCTCTGAAGTACAGGCCAACACTAAGGGACTCTGGCTAACAAAGTTTACAGATGACTGCAAACTGGGAGCCATTATTGAATCCCCAAATGATTTGGATATTCTACAAAAGGGCCTTACAGAAACAGATGCCTGGTGCCAGAGCCATGGGCTCAAGCTTATTGCCAAGAAATGTATAGTTATCCCCTTTGGAAAAAAACATGTACCCATGAATTACCACATAGGTGGCAGTATACTAAACATCAAAAGTGTGATGAGAGACTTAGGGACATAGGTGGACAGTGGTCTCACTTTCCATAACCACATCCCCACAACAGTCAGGAAATCCTTCTATGTGGCACACCTCATCACTAAGGGCTTTTCATCCAGAAAAAAGGAGGTCATTATCCCACTGTATTCATCCCTTATTAGATCCATTATAGAGTATAATGCCCCATTTGGTATGTACCTCACAAGACATATGCGACAGCTGGAAAGGCCACAGAAATACCTCACTAAAAGAATCACAGGCCTAAAGCAGATGCCATATGCTGACCATCTAAAAAAACTCCAGCTATACTCTGCGGCATATCGATACTCAGAGGTGATCTCTGCTTAACATACAAGGCCATATCAAACCCAGAGCTGTTGGACATGCTCCACTTAAAGAAATCCCATTCCCTCAGAGCCACATGCTCCAGGGATCTAAACCTTGTTATCACAATGAACAAAACATGCTGGAAGGATAGGTTCCTGACCCAGAGACTCCCCATACTCTGGAATAGACTACCCATACATGTCAAGCAGAGCGCCTCCTTATCCCTCTTCAAAAAGAACCTTAATGATTGGATGGGAGATAGGAAATTCACCCCGGGGATCATGTCAGTTGCCCCGATAGACAGGGGTCCAGAGAAGTAAATATTGTTGGAAGAAATTTCCAGGGAATTGTTATGGCTAGGCTTGTATAGGCCCTAGGTCTGATAGCCTATTACCAACTTATGAACCTATAAGTTGGGAAGAAAATCATTTTTATGGAATGATGTGAGTTTATGAACTAGATTACAGTGATAGTGGTTCACAATGGAGTTTAGCTGCCTAATTGTAAAATTAAGGAGGTGATCACTTAAGGAGTCGAGGGAAGCAGAAAGGAGCATATTGTTTGTGGAATTTGTGTGTATCCAGTCAACAGTGGAGCTTTTATTACTGGATATATTGTATCTAGTAGAACTGGAGATGAGTTGAGTGAACCCCATAAATTCATTATATTTTTATCGGAGTCATTAGTAATAGTTTACCAATCTATATGGAATTTACCTAGTGCTATAGTTTCTTGTAAGATTGTTGCTGAGACCCATGAGAGAATTTCCTTTGTAGTACCTATGTTGTTACTTGGGGGTATGTACATAGCAATGATGTATAGGATCTGATAGTTATTAAGTTTGTAAGGATACCTGGATCTCAGCAATTTTTAGTAGCTGTTGGGCAATAATTAGAGTGAAATAGTTGGATGGTGTTATTGTAGATTATTGCTATAGCTCCTGTTTTTTTTTTTTGCTTATTCTATCTAATCTAAGCATTTTATACCCTGTTGGTAAGATCTTTTCATCTTTCATGTCTTATTTTATCCAGGATTCAGTTATGCTCATGATGTCAGGGGAGTGGAGGGCAATCCCTGAGTGAACCACTGGGAGTTTGGTTATAATGCTTCTGAAGTTAATGCTATAAAAGTGCAGGTTATTTGTTTTTGACACTTGGTCTAATGAACAGGGTGTATTTTGGCTGGTAAATTAATAAGCATTTTATAAAGGATAGAGAGGGTCAATGGTAGTTTGTCAGCCCTTTTACGATGAATGGAGCTGACCTAGAGGTGTGGATGAATATCTCCAAAGACATTAATGAGTGAGGGAGGCTGAGGTAGGGGAAGAGCAAAGTTTATTTTTTTGTTTTATAGCAAGTCTGTAATTAATTGGGTTTTGAAAGAGCCTTGAAATTGCTTGATGATTTGATGTAACATTTATGGGTGGCTTCTCACTAAATCCATACTATGGTGTTGTATTTCTGGAATGGGGCTTGTGGGGGTAGAAGGGCAGGGTTTCCATCCAAACCCACATAGGAAGCCCTGTATGGATAATATTAGGATATCACACTGACATCCTGATTGAAGCCCTGCAGCAGTTAGAGCCTACTCCTAGGCTGGACACATACTAAGGACAGAGAATCATTTAACAGTTGTGCACACTTGTGGGGTAGACAGAGCATATGCTGTAGCTGATTGGCAAGATGGTTGAGACACTATAGCAGTCAAGTGTATTGCTGGGCTCTGTAACACTTCTGCAGTTCATGTGAGAGGATGCATTGTAACATGCTTGTATCCACCCATACTTTGGGTGGAAGTAGTATTTTTGCTGCTGTAGGCTATAGATACACCAAGCACGAGTTGCTTTGGAAATCATTGTTTGGATGAAATGTAAAAACGGAGTCCCCCATTGGTATGAGTTGGTAATAGCTCAAGTAGAAGCAAAAGATCTCACAGCATGTATCGAAAAGAGTAGAGGAGGTCCCTCAATGCTCTGGCTAAATTTCCTCTAACAGTATAAATACCGCCTCAGGTCTCCTCTGAAAAGAAGCTACCAGCCTAGTGGGACAAAGCGATTAACAAACAATAAATAAATAAATATCTCTCTGTTTCTGTATGGTCCCCTTTGTATAGTAACAGAGTTTCCTGGTGTGCGTCAATTCAACACCTAGTATAATCTTATACTGACCATTGTGTAAAGGCTAGTAACTGTACAAGTGTTATGTGCTTAATCATAGGAGACACGTAAAACAGGCCATGCAAACACTGGTCAGATTAACATGATGCAGAGATATGGGTTGAATATGTCTAACATGCCAACAGCTTACACGTACACGTGCACACACACACACGTATATATATATATATATATATATATATATATATATATATATATATATATATATATATATATATATACATACATATATGGATCACCTACAGAACACCGACAGCCCAAAACACCATCACCTATATGGCCGATGTCATATGGTCGACACTCACAATATCAACAGCGCCAGAACTTCACAAAAAAAGAAAATAAAATTTCCTTTTTTGTGCTTTGCCCCCCTGCACCCCCCCGTGGAGGGCTATACCCCCACACACACATACACCCGTTAATATACCACCTCCGAAATCACACCACAGTGCAAGAATGGAAATGTTTCCATTATGGACTATTGGGAGACAGCGTTTCCCCATTGTCAATATTCTGAGCGTCGGCCATATGGGTGTCAGCATTGTGAGCTGTCGGTGTTTTGTATGGGACCTATATATATATATATATATATATATATATATATATATATATATATATATATATATGAATGGGAGCGCTGAATATTGTTGACATTAGCTTTGGTCAGTATCTACTTATCTGATAAAATTTGGTTGGCTAAGCAGATGTTAAACAGATATGTGAGACTGCACAATTCCTGGGGTTGTGAAATATGCCCATTTTCCAGTATTGTGTGATTGTTATGTTAGCATATATATTTAGCAGGGAGTGCGAAAGTGCATGGGAGGCATTTTTTATATCTAATTTTGCAGGCACCAAGGTTAGTTTTCTATGTATATGTGTTAGCATGTCAGTGTCAATGTTGTTAATTTTTTTGTGTTTGATGTTTCAAATGTTGATGTTTGGCTATTTCATTTTAATTTAGTGCACTAATATATATATATATATATATATATATATACACACATACATATATATATATATATATATATATATATATATATATATATATATATATATATGTATATATATTCATATAGATATATACATATATATATATATATATATATAATATATATATATATATATATATATATACACACACACATATATATATATATATATACACATACAGATAGAAAAACAACAGATCCTTGTAGTGAAATGCAAATGTTTTTCAGCCTTAGGGGTAACATGTCTACCACCCTTGAAAAATCATTAATCCATAGCAGAAACTGGTACTTCTTGAGCATAAAAGATGCTCTCTCAGCCTCCTTAAAAATCAAGAAAAATAGAAACTATGAACTGTAGCCTATCTCACTTAGGTTCATAGGTTCATAGGTTCATAGGTTTATACTAGGCTATCTGCCCTAAGGCATTTATAAGCCTAGCCCAAATTTTTGTGGCTTACGCCACCCCTTATATGAAAAAATACTGTGCCCATTAGTTTGTTGTGCCTCTGTCCAGCAGTGACACAGATATGATTCCCGGGGTAAACCTACGATCTCCCATCCACAGGTCTCGATTTCTCTTGAACAGAGTCAGCGAGGTGCTCTGCCTCACATGGACCGGGATTTTATTCCACAGCATAGGGAGTCTCTGAGTGATAAATCTATCCCTCCAGCACGTCCTATTTATATCCGTGCTAAGGTTTAAGTCGCTTGCTCTAGTGGTTTTGGTGGATTTGGATTTTTGAGGTGGAGCATGTCCATTAATTCCGGGTTGGACATGGCCTTGTATGTCAGGCACATGTCACCTCTGAGCAGACGGTATGCGACTGAATAGAGCTGGAGTTTCTTCAATCTGGCAGCATATGACAGATTTTGGAGTCCCTTTATCCTTTTGGTGAGGAACTTTGGGGTCTCTCCAATTGCTGCAGATGTCGGGTGAGATACATCCCGAATGGGGCATTGTACTCGATCATTGGTCTGATAAGTGAAGAGTACAGGGGAACAATGACCTCACTAGATCTGGATGTGAATCCCTTCATGATCAGGTGGGCAATGTAGAAGGTCTTTCTAACCACTTTAGCAATGTGAGTGTCAAAAGAAAGGCCACTGTCAACCTGGGTCCCCAGGTCCCTAATAACCTCTTCTGTGCTTAGTGGATTGCCACCTATATGGTAGCTTGGGGTTACCTTGTTTTTCCCGAAGGGTATGACTATACATTTTTGGCGTTTAACTTCAGGCCATGGCTCTGGCACCAGCTATCTGTTTCCGTGAGTCCCTTCTGAAGGATATCCGTGTCCGATGCACTTTCCACTATGGCCCAGTTTGCAGTCGTCTGCAAACTTTGTCAGCCAAAGTCCTCCCATGTTGGCCTGTACTTCTGAGAAGTAGATGCCAAACAATAGGGGGCCAAGGACCGAGCCCTGTGGGACACCACTTGTGACCGGCTTGGAGTCTGACACAGCGCCAGCAACTCTAACCCTGTGGGTTCTGTCCATAAGCCAGTTTGCAACCCATCTTGTGACATATGGGTTTACATTTAAGCAGGTAAGTTTTTCTACAATACCCGAGTGGGGTATTGTGTCGAAAGCCTTTGCAAGGTCAAGGTAGGCTGTATGGACTGCCTTTCCCTCATCAATGGCCTTGGTGACTGTTTCGAAGAAGTCGACCAAGTTCAAAAGGCATGATCTTCCCTTGACAAAGCCAAACTGGGTCGGGTCCAATGTCTGCAAGTCCCCTATATCTTTGTTTATGAGCTCCATTATGATCCTCTCCATAGCTTTGCAGACTAGACTTGTTAAGCTTATGGGGCGTAATTACCAGGGTCCGTAGAGGCGCCTTTGTGGAGTGGGACCACAGTTGCCGTCGCCACTCCTTGGGCACGTATCCTGTGGTAAGGCTGAGATTAAACAGCTGCCTTATGTGTGGGTTTAATTCCTCATTTAGCTCATGTAGCACACAGCCGGGGACACCATCCGGTCCCATTGATGCTGTGTTTTTAGCTTTAGAGAGAGCAGCTTTCACCTGCATTTGAGATGTCCGGGAGGCTACACTCGGCTGGGATAGTTATCTCTCCTTTAGGGGGGTGAGGGGGGTGAAGTTTGCACTGAACCTGTCTGCCAGTATGTTGGCAATGTCTGTGGGTTCAGTGATTTTTGTATCATTTTGGACTAATTCTGAGCATATCTGGGAGCTTCCACCCAGGTTCCTAACATAGCTGAAAAAGGCCTTATGATTGTCCTTTGAATCCATGGCAATTTTTCTCTCAAAATTGGCCTTAGTTGATTTTATGAGTGCTCGTATTTTTTACTAATAATGATCAGGGGTGACTTCCCTTTTATGGATTTTGTTCTATCATGCAATAGCTTTCTCCTCTTATTGTAAAGTTTGTTAATGGCTGGGGTCCACCAGACTGGACGTTTGCCCTTTGTGGAAAGAGTCTTGGTTTTATTTGGGATTGCCTGATCCATGCAGTCCTGGAGGTGTTCATAGAAGGCATTTGTAAGGGCTTCCAGAGCTTGGGTTGTGGTTTCCTCTGGCTCAGGGGCCTTGAAGGATACCACACCAGTCTTGAGTAGTGTGAAGTTTGCTTTAGAGAAGTTCTTCACTATGGTCTTGTTTGTTTGGGGTGGGGGCGGGATGTGGATTTCCAGTGAGATTAGTTTATGATCAGATCTCACCAATGAGGGATATACTTCTGGTGTGGAGCATTTTGTCCCCATGTTTGTGACAATGAGATCTAGTATATTTTCTCCTCTCGTGGGAACAGTGACTAGCTGTTCCATGGCATTTGAATTTATGAACTCCATGAACCGTTGGGCTAGAAAGTTGGGGCTTGAGTAATGTTCCCAGTCTATATTCGGGTAGTTGAAGTCACCCAATATGATGGTGTTTGGAGATACATTTATACCCTCCAGTGTCTTCAGGAAGGCTGTGTGGGGTTCCTGAGTTTGAGAGGGTGGCCTGTAGCATGCTACAATTTGTAGAGCAGTTTTGCCTATGGTTAGTTGCACCTGGATGGTTTCCAAGCTTAGATGCGTTGCCACCAACCTGGAGGTGTGGGTATCCTTTATGAATATGGATACACCCCCTCCTTTTGTGGTGTGGTCCGGATTTTGGGGCCGGAACGCATGATATGAGGTAAAACCTAATAGTGCCGGGGTGCTCTCAGGAGCCTTGAACCAGGTTTCAGTTACAGCACAGACATCGATGTTCTCCATACTTAACTTATTTAGAAATAGATACTTCTTTACTGAAAAATAATTAAAAAAAAGATATTACATGACAGCTCACTTAATTTGGAGTGCTTGAGTGTTTGACCCTGGAGTTGAACTGCACAGAGAACACCACATATCTCTTGCAGATGCTGTAGATGCTGTAGACAGATATTACCTAAGGTGTGGGACACTCTATAAACCTGCCTGACTTAGGCCCATAGAACTAATACGCCTGGAGTATTTATTGTTGCAGGTACATTAAGACTATAACTACAGAACCACTTTGTTAAAGGTATGCTAACTTTAGATTTTGCATGGCAATCTGTTATAGAGGTTCATCTACAGTGGACTGTCCCTGTTGGTGAAGGCTGCATTCATATACTTGGGGTGTCTTATATGTTTTCACATGCACTGAATTATCAGGTTCTTCCAACATTCATATAAGCATGTCTCATGGTAGGGCACCTGTCTGACCCTGATGATGACAGCAGCCACATACCAGCACATTTGGATGTCACTGTGGAGGTGTTAGACATGGGTAATGTGATGGCCATGTCCTCTCCCTCTTCCATGGATATAGATTCCATGCCTTTGCGGTCCATCTCTTTGTCCAAGGATGCCACAGAAGAATAGGAATTAGCTGACACAACATCACATGGAGTTCCCTCTTCTCCAGTGGTAGAGACATCCTTGGTCATCACCAGCTCCATTGAGCATGAGAAAGGCAGTAAGATTTGGTATCCTAGTGGCTGTCAATGCATAGGTCCTTTCCTATTCATGAGATGAGTGTACCTATGGCAACCTCTTAGTGTATGTGCAGGAATGTTGTACAATAACAAGCAGAAAACAATCCAGCTGTAGCAGAACTGGTTTGGATATTATGTGGTCTGTTTTTAGACCTGTGGAAAGTGCCTGGTCCATTTATGAAGCAATGGGGAGTACATATATTGCTCATGTCTCTTTTTGGCCACCCTTGATGGCCAGCCCTGTTCCACTTCTGGTGGTGTTGCCCACCAGAGGACCTCCATCTCATATAGAGGGCATTGCAAGATGCAACTTACACAAACATAGACATTTTGAGATCACCTAAAGTACATTATGCCATTTGTGCTCATGGAGCACTATACCATGTATGTGTTCACTATGGTTCGTGCTTGTGACATTCTCCAGAAAGGGTACCCTCTGGGATGGAGATGCACATGTTCAATGCACATAATTCCTGTGGGTGTACTAGATCTTCCCTTTGGAACCCAGCACAGTGCTGCATCTCCTGCTTTTGCTGTATTCAGGCAGACCCACACACTACCATTTGAACCACCCATCTTCCTCCAGGTGCACCGTAATGATGATACCACCACTTCCCAGACCAGTTGCACCCACTCTCGCCTGCTACATTAGGCTGCACTCTCACCCCCATTCATACATACTGCACATCACTGACAGTTGTCAATGTGCCTCTTCACACATGTGCATATGATGACAACTGTGACCTGTCCTCAGTATGCTTTTACCCGAGTATCCTTTCTCTAATACAAAATATGACCAGTCCATGCAAGGTGTAACATACCCTTTTTGTATTATGGTACACAGCACCATTACTGCAGTATATTGTGTTTAATCTGTCCCATAGTTATGAACCTGACACTTCCTCTTGGCTAGTGTCACAACATACTGCCCCCATCTCTGCAATGCATGGTAATCTCCCAGAGATAACTGTCCAATGGCTCTTCAACAGGTACCTCCTCTGCTGATTACTCTTGGACTTCCCCTTCCCGAATATCTCCCCTTGACATATTTGTTTGCATATCAACATTTGTATACACTGCAAAAATTATACTGCATATTTCAGGATCATACTTCAGGACATCAACAGAGACATCTAGACAGAAGAGGTGGACCTTCAACAAAATGAACACGTTGGGCAATGATTCATTTCTGTGACAGGATTACATTGTATCCATTTTCTTATTTAATCAGTTTGTTTCTTATTGTTTTCATAATCAATGGTATAGGTTATACTTAGCATTGCTGTAAGATGGCCCTATGAAAAATCAGCCCACACAAATTACAGATATAAATTGCATGTGTGCCAGATATAGGAATCACAGCCACTGCTCAGATGGCCCAGTGACACATTGTATATTGTACGCTGTGCATTGTAGACCACATGACAGTTGATGGAGTGGAATCCCTATCTGAAATATTGCTGTTCTTGTTGTCCAGATGGAGCCTCAGTGGCATTGGAGGTATAGTCAGTGTTTCCCAGTACTTCATAAACATGGTTTGTTTCATAGAATTCTCTCATTGTGTTACTTCTTTCCTCTAAGGTATATGGGAACCATACACACGGCTTCATATGCTGTAATATTGCATAGAAAAATTAGTGGAGTATCGTTGAGGCAGATGTCTAGGATACAACCAGTATGTGCCTCATATACTGCAAGGTCCCTTTAGCTAATATTCTCACTGAAACACATACCTCATTGTCCACAGACATGGTTACTCCATGCATACCATGTGCCTATATATGATAGTGGCACATCTTATCATATCAGTTAGGTCAGTTATTGTCCCTTTATCTACATTTTCTGTAGCATGGATGGGATGGGATGTTTGGAGCAGTTGAGGGCCTCAGTGGCACCAGTGGTGATGGTATCCAACAAAGTGGCTACCTGCTGTAAGAATGGCCTCCGGCAAATACATATCAGCTAATACATCAGTTACTCCAAAAACATTTTTCTGCTCTCTTTCCTGTGACTCCAGGAGTTTAATGTGGTCTGCAACTACAGTGGTCCTGTCTCATTGTACAGTATTTATAAATTTCTGAATTATGACACTGTATTGTTTATGTTTATTTCCATTCACCATGACCTTCATTTTAATAGTGAGTGCTGCTCATTTCCATATCATGTTCATTTGCATAGTATATCTGCCTCAATATTTCATTATCTTCTGTGGTCACACTGTCACACTAAATGTGTCTCTGAATCACCCCCACCAAATACGTGGCCTCTCGTTCAGCAATTTTACAAATACCATGACATGGTATTTTTTTCTGGATCCCAGGGTGCCTTAGGAACATATTACTGCATTTGTTCTAATATTATTCATGCTGTTCAATTCTTTGTACAGTAAATCATGTTGCATTTCGTGCAGTTTTCATGTGACATACTTTATCTCTGAGAAATACCTAAAATGAAAAAAAAGTAGATGTATGTGGTAGCTTGTACTCTTAAATAAAGCTGTAATACTCTCAGCTGAAAATGTAAGTCACCCAGCCAAGTGATTGCAAACTGCAATGGTCTTTACAAACAAAGAGCTAACTAATATTTAATATAAAATTAGCCATACTATTACTTGAAGAGCTATGGAGAAAGCCATTGAGAAAACCTACTATAATTCTGAGAGATGAATTGCAAAAATGCATTAATTTCAACATTATCTTTATATTAAATTTTAGATATTAAAAATTAAAGATTGTAGAAATAATTAGCATGCTTTTTTGAGTATATGAAAGGCACATCATTTTATTTCAGTCAGCCAATATCACTAAAATTATAGGCTGTACAAGGAAACTGATAAAATATTTAGAAGTTATTGCTGATTGTTAGATTATAGATTTAACTCATTACAGCCAAGCGCACCTCCAGGCGTTTCTGCCGATTGTTAGATTATAGATTTAACTCATTACAGCCAAGCGCACCTCCAGGCGTTTCTGCAGTTACCTCCTATTGTGCCTCTAGGCATCAAATATTGCTTGTTGACATTTGCATTAATAATTCCAAAACCATGTTACATACAAGGTATCAGAATATTTTATCTTTAAGCATACATGATAGCAAAAATAAGCCTATTGATATTTGACCTCTGTCAATGAGAATTTGCTAGAACTGTAAGATGATAACTTCATTTTTTAAAGGATCAAGCCACGCCCTGGGAATTACTGCTGCATAGAACAATAGTGTTTTTAACTATTCTATTGCAGTATTTCAGTTGCACTCAAAGAAAAGTCTAATCTGCTTTCCAAAAAGGCATAACATACAAAGAGAGAGAGAGAGAGAGAGAGAGAGAGAGAGAGAAACCTTATGTAAGTCTGACAGCTGGTGCAGAGGGTGAAGGCTATGAGCAGTAGTTCTTGAGGGAGATGTTTTGATTCCTTCAGGACTCCTTTGCCAACATTGTGACCTTGCATAAGTCAATTAAAAAAAAACTTTGTTCCAGAGCACCCCTGAAAAGGGATTGTGGACCTACCTGATCAACAAATGTGCATTATTTTTTTTATATGGACTAAGAAATGGATTGGTTTGCTGAGTCACCTTATTTCCCTGATTTCTCTGCATAGTTCATCAGTATAGGGAATTAAATGCAGACTTTAGATGTGATACAGTGCATACCTCTCAACCTCTTAGTGCAAGAAATTTGGGCCCAACAAAATGGGGGGACAAAGGCCCAAAAATATGGACATATGTTAAATATTGCTCTTATAAACTTATAAAGTTACTAGAGTAACATGTTTTGTTTTAACATACATTTAGTGAAGGATTTGAAGTCTGAAACTCAATGTATGTCATTATATAGTGGCTTCAATCCTCAGATCAACCCAGTGACTTGCCAGAAAACCACAAACTTTATGAGGAACAGGCTAAAAATATAAGCCATAAATCTGAACATTCTGCAAACATCTGTACAGTTGAGAGGTATGAGTCAGTGTGAACACTCACCACTGTCACAGTTTTGTTTGTGCTATGTGAAACCATAATCCTAACTTGTTTGAACCAGGCTCTGCTGATGTGCATCATCTCTGGGATGTTTTCCAGGATTAATCTAAGTGCTTTTTCATTAATTTTCACTTATTTTATTGCATTTGCACTTGCCTATCATTTTTATCTGTGTCTTGTAGCTAATTTATCACATTTGCACTGTTTTAAAGCAATTTACTGATTAACTGCATTTCATTACTCTTTACCTGTATTGCATTGCTATTTACTGCAATTAATTACTGTTTAACTGCATTTTATTACTGTTTAACTGTATTGTTTTTCATGCCGTGTGTTCTGTTTTTTTCTGTAAGTGGTTAATATCTGCTTTTGTGTGAGTTTTACTGTGTTCTTAACCCTTAAATTGAGTAGCATAGTCTGGATAAGGGTTTGTTGCACCCAGAGCTGTTTGTTTTTGCCTTCTGTGTTTCTGGCAGCCATGTTGTATTGTAGAGACCTATCTTCTCTGCTAGTGAAAGTAGCAGGGCTGCCTGGAACTTATCTGGCACAAGCTGATTGGTAACAAGTGGCTAGCAGGATTGGCTAGATTTATGTGTTACTAGAATCTTCCATTTTTTTGTCATATTTAAACCCCACATTTGAGCTGCTTTGGGCTTGTTTGCACATTAACCCATTGTGAGGTATTCCAGCTACAAATTTTCCATTAATAGCTCTTGTGTGATCACCTAGTAGTACTCACCTTAGACCTTCCACCCTTTACTCCCTTAGCTCTTTCTGGCCTCTCGCCCTCATATTCTGACAAATATGGATGGACAATTTTCTACGGTTTCTCCTGTTACTCTGGTTTATAAGGGCATCCTCTAACAGTGGAGCAACTGTCTCATGTACATGGACAACAATCTACTACCACCACCTAGGAACACAATTTGTGAGAGATGCAATTACATTAAGAACCTAGAGTCTATGCTCTCTTCCCCACAAGCCAGTATATCTGGCACAGAGAAGGTTGTCAACACAAACATCACACCTCAAACACCACCTTCACCTACACAACACACACCCACATATGCAGAGGTCCTCAACAAAAACATACCCAAACAAAAGAGAGCCCTGAAGCAAAAACACATGTGAACTCCATAGCCCACCACACCACACACCACACATAGTCCATACACCTGTGTCTCATAGCCACTGAGGCCGAACCATAAATGCAACACATTGGTCATAGAAGACTCCATTGTGAGACATACAGATGTACCCCTCACAAGGCTGGATAAGGAAAAAGTCATTGTTAATTGTTTGTCAGGTGTCAAAATCTGCCATATCACACAAGCACCCAAGTCTTTCAACAACAGGTACTGTTATGACTCTGTCATAATACATGTTGGCATGAATGACTTGAGATGTACCTCCCTGGACCATATGAAGAGAGAAATGATGAAGTTCACTGAATATGTGTCCCAGGCAGGTATGTCCCTAACCTTAAGAACTGTTCTACCATCATCCAGAATGATGCTTCAATACAAACAGAAAATGACTGACTTTAACAAGTGGCTTAGTTTCTAGTGTCATTCCAAGGGGATTCAGTACCTGGCAGCCTGGGAAGACATGATCAAAAAAACATGTTGCTTTGCCAAAGATGGTCTGCATCTGTCTCCCTTGGGCTTCAGGCTTCTGGCAAAGGCTCTTGCCTCCCCCATAGTGCCGTTTTAGGCAATGTCATGTGGTCAAAACTACCAACATGAACATTTCATCAAAATGCAAATTAAAAGTCATGCTGCTAAACGCTAGGTGTCTAAACATGAAACAGCACTCATTGCAAGCATTCTTAACCCTTGAAGATGTTGATATTTGTGCAGTCACAAAAACCTGGTTAAAAGCTGTGGAGAGCACCCCAGCCATAGCAGGTTACTCATCCTATCATACATTCAATCCCCAAACCACTAGGAGCAAAGCAAAAGGAGAGGGAGTTTCAATATATATTAAAGACATGCACACCTCCAGGCTGGTCAAACAGTATGACACACAGGAGACACTCCAGGAGCAGTTAACCATTAACAAGATCCCTATTCAAATGCTACAGACACCCAACTTTGACTCAGGATGCCCACTCCACCTATCTGAACCTCTTCAAATCTTATTAAGATTCAACCCTTTGCCCTGATCCTGGATGACTTTAACTATCCAAACATAGATTGGAAGAACTACTCATACTAAAACATAAATGCCCAGAGATTCCTTGATTTCATCAATGCAAATGCCTTAGACATGCTTGTCAACACTCCCACAAGAGGTGATAATATCTTGGACTTGGTATTAACCAGCATGAGTAACCACTGCAGCATCTCTACAGTGTCATCCTCTCTGGTAAGATCCGACCACAAAGTGGTCACTTTTGAAGTCACCACCACCCCCCCCCCCCCGCCCCAGCTAGGGTCAAACAAAAAAACTTCTCCAAAGCTGATTACAACCTTCTAAGGGAAGATATAAAAAGCTTCACAGCCCCGTCAGTAGGAACTAGCACAAATGTCCAAACCTACACCAAAATACTATACAAGCATTCATATAGCTGTGTGGAATCAGGAATACCTAACAAGACAAAATCATCCTCCTAAAGGAAGAGACAACCCATCTGGTGGACATCTGCAATAAATAAACTCTATAATCAAAGGGAAAAAATTACTGTCCAGGACCAAGAAGGAGCAAGTGCTTAATTAATTAATTATTTATGTATTTATTGACTGGGATATTCTGACTGGATGCATGCCCACTTTCAGCAGAGGCCCTGGGAGAAAAGCTCCAAACACAACATACAGAAAAAACAATACAGGAAAAATCATATCAATGCATGTTGCAAATAGTTTACAGACTCTGTTCAAGTCAAACAAGTTACACATTCGATCATTATTAAACTTATATAAGTATCTAAACTAACAATTATGTCACAGCTTGTATGTAGTATAAAGTACTGTTTGGCACACAATTATAGAAAGGAGCTAGTCATGATTAGAACAAGGACATAACCAGTGTGTCTTAAAATGTCTGAGAATTGTTTTGAATTGAGTTTGTGAGGATACTAGAGTAAGGTCGGCAGGATGGGAGTTCCAAGTTTTGCCGACAGAGTTGGCAAACAGGGAGTCCCCAGCTGAGTTATTGGATTTGAATATTTGAACCAGCAGTCTGTTAGATGACCAAATTAATTGGAATTAATTGGAAGCAATCTCTCCTTAGTCTGAGCAAGCAAATAAGAGCATTAGTAAAATCCTCCAAAGCAAACTCTGAGTCCAAACTGGCCACATCTACTAAAGACAATCATAAGACCTTCTTCACATATGTCGGCAATCTCAAAAGAAGCACTTAGATCTGCTCAGAACTCATGGTCAAGGACACTACATACACAAATGCTGTAGATATATCCAACCTGCTGGCAGATAGGTTCAGAGAAAACTTCACTCCTCTGTCTCCCCAATCAGTAAATCAGGACAGCCCTAGCACCTGCCCCCCCTCCCCTTATCTCTAGGGAGCAAGTCACCACTGCCCTCTCAAAGGCATAAAATACAGCCTCCATGGAACCCAATAACATCCCAGGCTGCATCCTACATGAACTCAGGCAGGAACTTGCAGCACCATTAGGCACCCTATTCAACTAAAGCCTGAGTACCGGCTTCATCCCATCCAAGTGAAGGACAGCCACTGTCATCCCTTTGCACAAAGGTGGAGCTTCCACAAATCCAGGAAATTATAGACCCATCAGCCTAACTAGCCTGATCTGCAAGGCCATGGAACAGATTATCATGGACCTCTTTAAGGACATTGGCAACCTCCAAACACTCAATCCCACACAGTTTGGTTTTGTCAAGGAGAGGTCATGCCTGTTAAATATGATCAACTTCTTTGAGACAGTCATCAAAGCCATGGACAAGGAGAAGATGGTGTATACCACCTACCTTGACCTGGCTAAAGCCTTCGATACTACTCCCCATTTGGGTATAATAGATAAACTCTTTCAACTAGGCATCAATCTAGATGTTATCAGATGGGTAGCAAACTGGCTCACTGGTAGAACCCACCTAGTCAAAATAGGGGAAGCCACCTCAAGCAGTGGACCCGTAAATTATTGAGAAATAGGAATACAAAAGTAGCAGAGAAAGGCAGGTTGAACATTTGTATGTCATACTTGCAAGTTACTTGATATTGGCTATAAAATGGGCTATCAACATGGTACACCCCTGATGAATGCATATTTTTCTTTAATGGTGGTAACACATAATCCTTATGTAAGTTGGCCAAAGCAGTTTCTAAAATCACTGGTAAATCTTATTTTTAGCTGTAAAATGTAACTGCTAATGCCACGTTTGCAGTCATTGTACTTTTAGGGAATTAAAAACAACTTTTCTTTTTAACCACTCTTTATTGACTAGGCATTTAGAATAAGCAGAAAATAAAAGAAAACAATAAAAAATAAAGATAAAGAAAACTAGGTGTCTTGGATCAGAATGAGCTGAGATAGTACATTAGGGCAAAGAAAGTTATTTTCAATGTTAATCTAAAACAAGGTGAGACAAAACTCAGTGGATTTAACGTAAGAATATATAGCATGAAACCGTAACCATGGGAAATAGAAATAGCATTCAGAGCAAAATATGAAGACAGGTAGCAGTTTAGGTTGCAATTAGGACATAGCTTGTAGGGGGTGGCGGAGCCTAAATGGCTAACTGAAGGCAGCAATTTTTTGGAGCTCCATAAACTAGTATTACATTCAGGAAATCATATTATCTATTTCTAACAAAACTACCACAAATATTTGTCTAAGGTAACTAAATACTAATTTTGGTGGATTTTTACAAAACAATTCTTGTCAAATTACACAGGATTCTATACACAGCAACTGGAGAGATGAGTAACCTGAAAATTCTCACTCTGACCTGACACTAAAAAGGAACTACAACTGGTGACTACCACCTTACAAGAATTATCAACAAAAATGGATGAATTTAAGGTTAATCTACAGAATCTAAAGAGAACTCTCAGAAACAAACAGAAGACTTCAAAGAAATACTTCAGCAGCATCTGTCAAAGATAACAACCATTGAAACTTCTTTGTCTGACATTGATGGAAGGCTTAAGGAATAGGAAACACAAACAGAGTTTCTCCTGAAGCAAAATACCTGGCTCTCCAACAAAGTAGATGACCTAGAGAATAGGGAAAGAAGGTCAAACATCAGGAGTTTTGGTTTACCTGAGAAAACAGAAGGAGGGGGCATTATATCTTTCTTAAACTCATGGATTCCAGAAGTCCTAAATCTTAAAGAAGGCTTTTCATTTGGCATAGAAAGGGCACATCGTGCTTTGGGAAATAAAACTTCAGCATCAACCTCTTCATCATCCTCTGTGCCACCAAGATCAATTATAATAATTTTTTTATCTGTCATGGATAAAGAACTAGTGTTAAAAACGGCATGGAGGAAGAGCCCTATAAAATACAATCAGAATCTAATAAGATTTGATAATGACTACTCCACTAAAGTGCTGGAACAAAGGAAAAAGGTATGGCCACTAATTAAAACTCTAAAACAGAATAATATTAAAGCCCAAATAACCTTCCCTGCAAAAATAAACCCCAGGATTCACGAATCCTCCGTGTAAGACTTAAGTCTTACTTGGAGGCTGCAGTTGAACGGTATGACGTCAGCGTGCCATGAATATTCATGAGGGCACGCTGACTCAACCGTAAGTCTTACACGGACCATGTAGGAAAGCAGGGGGCGTGTCTGACTCCCGAGCAGTCTAAATGTCCACGCCCCTGCAAGGGTTGGAAAAGTAAAATGAAAACACACAAGAGCGAGTCCGCTCAAATGTCCTTGTACCCAACACCACACTCCCTGACATTGTAAACCCCCATCACAGTTATAAAAAGTAAAACATTAATTTTATTTTTTTTAAATTTCCGAAATAGCTGCTCATATTTGCGCGTGTGTGCGCGGGTGTGCCCATTGCTTAGCTGTAGTTAGCAATTCCGACAGGGAAGAGCATAAGAAAGAATGTTTACGCAAATCATACCAAATAGCAATAGTGTAATGGTAGAGCGTTCGCACAAAGAGGAGGCATTCACTGTTCGAGTCCCACTGCTCCCCTTCTTATTTATGTTTTAAATCAGTTTATGAAATAATACCTGACATATATGATTAAAATATTAGTAAAAAGCAGTGAAATGGCCAATGTATCAGTGAACAAAATATATATTTTTAAAGGATCCTGATATATAATTGCCCGCAGTTAAGCAGCACTTTACCCAGCGCAATAGAGTTGCCCATAGTTTAATAGCATTTTACCCAGTGCAATAGAGTTGCCCAAAGTTTAACAGCGCTTTACCCAGTGCAATAGAGGTGCCCAAAGTCTAAGAGTGCTTTACCCAGCGCAATAGAGGTGCCCAAAGTTTAAGAGCGCTTTACCCAGTGCAATGTGTTTGCGCGGACGTGCGCGCCGCGCCAACCAGGTCAGCGTAGGGCACCGTGGAGCAACATAGAGCAAAGTTGCTTAAATGCAGCCACACCCCCTAGCCTGTCTGGACAGTATTAAAATAAAATGAATGACAAGGTTCGAACCCAGGACTCTGTGCATCATAATCAAAGTACAGAACCACTAAGCCATGACAGCTTAGGAGAAAAAGCCACTGTTAACATACATATACTTAGAAATGGTAGATTAACCATTACTAAGCAGGTCTGCAGTCAGCCGAGAAGTTTCAAAAATGACCAATCACAAAAAAGTGCGGGAAATATGGCATATTTAAGCCCCATAGACGGGAATACTCGGCATAACTGATTGTAGCTCACATCTGCAGTTAGAATGGCTGGTGCTAGAGAGGGTACACACTTCCGAGCGCAATGTTGGGGCATCAAGGAGTCGAAATACATGGTTTGGCTCCTTGTCCACTGTCATGAGTCAAGACTCTTGCAGAGCCAGTTCCAAGGGATGGAGTACAAGGCAGAGGCTTGGAACCGGTTAGCTCATGACCTCACCAGTGTCACAGGCATTCCTGGGACTGGTGAGCATGTCCATCACCATCATGCAGACCTGAAGAGATGGAAGCAGGACAGCCTGAACCAATGGATACAGGAGGCCCGTGGGATGAAAGATGCCCCACAACTGAGTAGGTAGCCATGGAATGCAGTATGTAAGAATTGATAATTGATTCTGTATAATGGATAGGTATGTCTCAATATCCCTTCATTTACTTTACAGCTGCAGGTGACTGTGCTGCGAATCAGCAGGCCTATGCAGATAGGCTGCTAAGGCTGCACCACCAGGCAGGTTAGTGATAATTCTGCATGTATTGCTATATAAAATAGGGGATAGAGCATGAAATAAAGTGTTGTAGTCCAATAATACAGCCATAAAATGGCCTGAACAAGTCCTCTGCATGTACTGTCAGATAAAAAAGTCAGAGAGTCAGAAAAAGAGTGTAGTAACCCATTAAGAAAAGTAAAATATGTCCGGAATAATATCTCTGCAGGTACTGTCATATAAAATAAGTGAGTGAGCCTGAAAAAGAGTGTTCTAACCAATTAATAAAGGTATAATATGTCTTGAATATGTATTCCATATGCACTGTTATAACAAATAAAGGAGTGAGCCTGTGGAAAAGTGTGTAATGTCATTAATAAAGGTCTAAAACTGGGAGTGTGTCTGTGTCACTTAGTTTGAAATGTTGTTGTACCCTTGCATTATACAAATAGTACTGTTTTAAAAAGTGCTGGCAACCCAGAGTTGTGCAGTCCCATCTAAAGTGGGTGATGGAAGTGCTAGTAGCTGTAAAGCATATATACAGTCCTCAACAGTCAGTTACTGGCTGGCATGCATAAGTAAATCCGGCACACGAGTAGTATGTTAATTTGTTCCCCAGAAATGTGAGTGTGCTTCAAGAAATGCAGGGTTCTGTACAAATTGAAGTGAAAATGTCATGTGAAAACATCCAGATATGTAGATAAAGAAATATAAATGCAATCAAGAAATATGTAACAGTAACATCTGCATCTTGGACAGTTAGTATGTCAGATATAGGTCAGGTATATATTGAACTAGCCAAACCCATTACACAACCTAATGCATGGTGGCAAGTGTAATAATACATGTAGGGGATATGCACCTGCAGTCAATAGGAATGTAGTGTAGACTAAAAGTACTTATAAGATGTTAATTGAGTTTTTATTCTACACCCTACTGTATGTGCATAAACTATGCAATTCCACACCTCAATGGGTATGTGTAATCTCAAATATTTGTTGGGACATATGTCCTATTGTTCTATAAATATTTGAATTCACGTTGATGCATGTGCCCTGTTCAAACACCACAATCATGGTGGCCTGTTGCTACCAAACATCCCTGCATGCTGTTGGAATATCCACTGTCATTCAATATATGCATGTGTTATGCTTACTGAATATTACTGCATGCTGTTACAACTAATCTGGAATGCTGTTGTTTGTGTTGTAATTAAACACACCTAATCACTGTACGTATGGGAAGGCCAGTCCCAGTGGACCCACCTGTCCCTCCTCAGCTGGCGAGTGCACCTGGCACCAGCAGGTCAGGTGCCCAGCCCGGGCTCCCCTCCTCTGTTGGTCCTGTGCCACCTTCAGGTGGAAGCGCTGCAGGGGATGGGGCTTGCCCCCCCATGTAAGCGTGGGCAGAGAAGGGCCACCTGTTACCCTTTGAAGGGTCCTGGCTGTGGTGCATAGGGAGATCCAGCGTTCAGTTGCTGATCCCCTACGCCAGCTCGAGGCGAGAGTGGCTCATCTCACGGGTGAGCCTGCCCACCCTACGCAGCCCCCAGCACAGCCACCCTCGGGGCTGTGAAGGTGCAGTGGTGACTGCCCATGGGTGGGGATCTCAGTTCCACTATTACCATCTGTGGGCTCATGGGATTGCAATTTCCAAACATCCGTCCCCATCAATTGTGTTCACCCACCCCATGTGTCATACACCGCCCCTGTATGCGTCTTGTCTGTCTTGTCTGTTTACCCCCCCAACCTACCTCCCCGAACATACCTACTTCCTCTACCTCACTTTCCACTCTCACCTGAAAAAAAAGGGCAATCTGTACCCACAAAAAAATTACGCCCCATACATAGCTGCCCATTTCACACACATGTCCACTGGACATGTAAACTGATAATTATAATCGGCAGTACAACATACTTTGTTGTCCTCACCCCTCTCCCAGGGGTGGAAGGTTTCAAATTTCACTCCAAATTTATTGCATATGCACAGCTGTTGCTGGTAAAGAAATGGGCAGCTATGGACCTTCCCTACACCCGTCCTGCACATCCCGAGCTTGTTTACCTACTGTCTGTCCCTCTTTGTGCCCCCTTTTTCACCACTTTCCTATCTCCCCATTTTCTTTTCTTTCAAAGAAATTAGCACAGGGGTTAGCAGGAGTAAACACTTTTAAGCAGTAGTAAGTGGGTTTAAGTGAGTGTGCACATGTGTGCGCTTAGCTAAGCGTTGCTAAGCGTCGCACAAACCCGCACAAACCCACTTACAACTGCTTTAAAGTGCCTTAGTCACTCTATGTCAGGGCCCTTGTTCTGCTCAGCAGCAAAAGAAAAAAACTCTGCCAGTCTCAAACCCCAGACCATTGACACAATAGACTGCATGAATTACCACTAAGCCACAGTAGATATGCAAATAACTTGGTGCTGAAATAAATATATCATGCATTACAATGAGGGAATGTAAATGGAAATGAGGAATGGCATAACACAAATCCTGTTTTGTGGATCTTTACCAGCAGTTGTTGTGGAATTGCATGACATGACTGTGAAAAGAGAACCAGCCATCCTAGCAAGGAATAATGTTACAGTAGCACCTTACAAACACCACACAGTATCAGACCAGGATAAACACTGGCAAAGTTGAATAGGGCAGAGGCCAGACTCCCCAACTGTGACTGCTTTACAGGGATGTCCCTGATTTTTAAACAAATGTTAGCTGTGCCCCACTGAATCACTCTGAAAAGTACCAACTTTAGGCAGAGTAGTGTGGAATCACACGTAATGAATAATGTCAATAGGTGAGAGTAGACACTGCTTGCACGTCAGAAAAGGTGTAGTTATACATATGCACTTATTCCCAAGAAAGTCTCAACTGCAATATGTCTGTAATATATTGCAGGCGTATCTCACTTGTATGTACCTTTCACTGAGGCTGTTCAAATATATACCTGAGAGTATCTGAGGCCTGGCAGAGGCAGAAACACACAGGCATATCAGCATTACTGCTGTTACACACTCTGCAAATAGCTTTGGAAGGAGTTCCACAAGCATGCCCTTATGTAGGAGTACAACACAGAAATATCACAGGATGTAGCCATGTACTGCTAGCAACCAGCTGTGACAATGCCAATGTGCCAGTGCTGAAAACACTGGTGTGGTGCACAGACAAAGTATAATAGGCTAAACTCTAGCTACCATCTGGATATGTCCACAGGTGGGAGCTACGCAGACAGACTACTTGCCTTGATAGACTAACAGGTACACAGCAACCCTGTATGTTCAGCAAGATAAACCTCACATGATAATACAAAATGTTCTTTGCAGTTCTGCACCCCTACCCAAAGGTACAACAGACCTGTGTATTCAGGCAAAAACAAGGGTGTAGGTAGGCATACTCAGTACTGAAATATGTCCAGTTGTCTTGAGCAGTCTGTGCTAATGTCAACACAAACAAACCACAAACTGTTCAGAAGTGAGTAACGTAATAATTACAGTATAGCAGTCCACAAACACTGCATGTGCCACAGGAATACAGTGCAATAACCACATTTGTATGGCAGTTAATTGTCTAATTCAGAAAGAAAGTACATACTCCCATGTATCCTGTGTTAGCATTTGGAGGGGTGAGTACATGTCTACACTGAGAAGTGTGTACTGGAAGCAGCAACATTCAGGTTTGAGTACAACATGCATATCACTGGCTACAAACCTAGCTTCAGATAAGAGACATATACCAACCTTCTGACTGACACAACGGTGTCCAGAGCAAACAAGCATGGGCCCCACCTTGGAAAGCTAAAAGGGCTACGCCTACCTAACCTAGCATTTTATAGCAGTGGGCTGCAATCACAGTGAGTACTGCAATCACCACACAGCAGGCTGCATGCAATTACTGAATGGTGGGCAGCAACTGGTGCACAGGCTGTCACATGCACATGTGCAGATACCTAGAAAAGCAGGCTGTACCTGCTGTCCACACATGCAATAATATCATTGCAGGTACAGGGAGATAGAGAGCGAGAGCAAGAGAGAGACAGAGACACAGAAACAGAGACAGAAACAGAAACAGAGGGAGAAAACCCAAAACAAACAACCAAAAAAAAAAAAAAACTGTAACAAAAGACGGAGCAGGGAAATACAAAGGTAAGGTATGTAACTCATATGTATGCGCTTGCATGTAGTGGATGTTCCTGAAGAGTACTCTACACACTGCAAATTATCCATGTGTGGCAGCAGTACGTATCTATCTGTATCTGCACATGTGCATAGGGCAAGGGACATACTGCAACTGTTAGTGAAGGGTGGACAGATATCTGTTGTTGAAGGTTGTTATGTGCATATATCTATGTAGGTCGTAGTGTGTGGCATAGAAAACAGCATGCAGTGCTGATATATGTCATGTGGTGGTTAAATGCTGTGGGACTGATTTGTCAGATCTGCTGTGTTACAGCCAGTGAGGCCTGCTAAAGCTACATGGGCTGAGGACACCAAAATGCATTCTGCACAACACTGTGCAATATAATCACATAACTGTACATTCCACAACTGTTGCATAAGTGATATCCCCACCATGAAAGGTGGACTGTACATGTGCCTATATGTACATCTATGTGTACAGCAATGAATGTGTACATGTATGTGTATAGATATGTATATATATATATATATATATATATATATATATATATATATATATATATATATATATAGAGAGAGAGAGAGAGAGATGGGGTCATATGTACTGCAACAGGTGTGTGGTGACCAAGGCATGGACTGTAGACAAGTGTCGATACTGCAGTGCCATTCCACCTTTCCAAAACACTGTACCCATTAACTACCACATAGGTAGAGATCTACCTAACACTGAAGGTGTGATAAGGGAACATGGGACACAGGTGGACAGTAGCCTCCTCTTTAATAAAGACAGTGCCACACTAGACCTGTAATCTGTCTGTGTGGTATGTGTCATGACAACAGGTGTGTCATCTAGGGAAATATAGGTCAGTGTTCCCCTCTACTCATCACAATGCTCTGTGTGGTATGTACCAAACATTTCAACTACAGCAGGTGGAAAGGCCACAGACATACCTCACAAAGGGTAATACTGGCTGCAAACAGATGCCCTATGCAGACTGACTCACAAAACCACATCTAGACTGTATTGCATACCGGCCACACAGAGGTGACCTCTGCCGGACATACAGAGGTATGTCAGACCCATAGCTGGGTGACAACCACCATGGCAACATATCACAATCCCTCCGGGATACATGCTCTAGGGTCCTAAACCTCGTCATCTCACTAAACAGCACATGCTGGAGGGATAGCTTCCTATCTCAGAGATATGCCGTACACTGGAATAGACCACCTAGCAATAGCAAACAAGGCTCCTCATTAGCAGTTGTCACAAATACCCCTGATGATTGTTTGGGAGATTGTAATACACCCCAGGAATCCCCTCTGTGGTTCTGGTTGATGGGGCAAGTGAAATCAAAGTACATGTGTGTCAAAGGCCAGGGTAGCATATGGTTAGGCTGCTGTAGGCCCTAGGGCCAATAGCATATTACCTACCTATGACACTATGCACTCACACATGTACTCAATGCAATACCTGCTATATGAGGTTGAATAAGTGTAACGCTGAATGTGTGCAAGGTCTGTAAAGGTGTGATAGATTAGTGTGAAGTTGTATCTGACATGGTAGTGTCTATCCTAGCTGTGAGGCCAGCAAAAGATGTGTAGTGTACTGTTAGGCAGACATAGTAGTATGGCATACAATGTGACGTAGTTCCTTGTTGACAACCGTGTTGTCTCATTGTAGGCTAAAGCAATACATGTATGCTTACTGAGTGGTACTGCTGGTGAATCCAACTCCCATATGAACTGTAGTACTACCTGAAGCTGTAGGCTTAAACAGCACAGTATGGTGTGTGTTCACATTGCTTGGAAACACTGTCTTGTGTGTTTCCTGTAGTCTGCGCAGAGGACATAACTCAGGCATAAGGGTTTGTAAATAGTGGTACACAGTACTGTATGGTACACAGGTAAAGCTCATCTGTGTTGGCATACAGTGGTGTATTGTATGTTTGTCTGATGTGTGTGTAATTATGCCTGTACCATGGCCGCAATCATATGTGTGTTACAGGGTATATGTGTGTATCTAGCAACATATATACTCTGTTACAGCAGTATGCCACCTGTAGTAACAACTGTGCACATATGTTAGGCAGGGCTATGGCATCAATGACTAAGGTGGTTGAATGGTACTACTGTAACTGTACTTTACATTCATTGCAATGGATGACATCTCTGTTCATGCATCGGCGTGATATATACCCCTGTGGCGAGGTTGTGCATTGTGTCACAAACAGTGTGCCAGGTACTGTTGTATAGTGGTTTGATATATAGAGTGTGCCAGGCACTGTTAGTCAGTTGTGGCCTGAGAACCAATAAGTGGTATTGAACGTGTGTATCCTCTGACAGACAAATGGATGGTATATATGTCAGTAAAGTGATATCTGTGGTTAAAGGTGTAAAGTGTGCCACAGGACTTGCTCACACATATTGTTCATATCTCTTTCAGCCAGATGGCCCACCAACGTAACCCGTCGTACACAGCAGCGGAGGAAGAGGAGATTCAGCAAAGCCTGGTGCAGCACTACACAATGCTGTTTTCCAGAAGCAGCCAGCACCAGCAGGAGCAGACTGCACTGTGGCAGGATCTTCTTTGTCGGGTAAATAACATAGGCATGCATAACCGGACATATGAGCAGGTACGCTATCACTGCAGTGATTTAATTAGACATGCTCCAAGAGTGTAAAACAACTGGTAAACAAGAAGGCACTAAGGTAACATAACAGGTAAACTCACAAAACCTTTATTAGTCCACAAATGGATGAATGAAGAATCAAAAATACAGCAACTCGAACTGACTAAGCGCTTTCACCCTCATGGGCATCTTCAGAGTCAGTTAACTTCAGTAAAAACAACCTTTAAATACAACTGTTGATTATGCTGCCACTTGTTTATCTTGCCCAGTGTTCTATATAGGTATGACTACCAGGAAGTTGAGACAAAGAATATTAGAACATTATAGGGACATAAAAAATAAGAAAACCACTAATTCATTGTATATACACACGAATCATTGTGCAAACTTTAAAAAGTTTATTTTTTTGTTATTGACAGGCTATATACAAAGGATTTTGGGGGGGACTTTAAAACTATGTTGGAAATAAGGGAATGTCTTTGGCAACTGAGACTTGATGCCAGTAATGCCCCTGGTATCAATGGCGTACTATCCCTAGCATGTATTTTAAAATACAAAGCAGCTTGTATATAATACATAACTATGTAAATTCAAATATATTAACAGATATGTCTTCTGTTTTATATGGAATGTTTATCATTGCACACATTGTTTTTTAGTTTTGTGTTTTTCTTGACGTTTCATTTTTATTTTTATTTTATTTTGGTTAATTTATTTATTTTGGGTAGCTATTACTTACTTGAGATTTTAGCAAACAAGGTATTGTTGAGCAGGACTTTACGATTTGGTGAGCAGGAACTTTAGGGGACAATTGTTTAATTAACTACCCTCCTGCTTTTTTCATCATTGATTAATTAAGTACTAATCAACAGTTGTATTTAAAGGTTGTTTTTACTGAAGTTAACTGACTCTGAAGATGCCTATGAGGGTGAAAGCACTTAGTCAGTTCGAGTTGCTGTATTTTTGATTCTTCATTCATCCATTTGTGGACTAATAAAGGTTTTGTGAGTTTACCTGTTATTTAATTAGACATGTCCAGTGGCATGCATCTGATATCCAAAGACAACAGCTTGCCACAGGTGGTGGGGTGGCCATTCACCCCCCCTCACCAGAGTGGAGGAGTTGCTCCTAAGCATGGTGGCTCCTGGACAACAGCAGCAACTCCCACTGGCATGTGTTGTCATGGAGGCCGGAGCCACCCAGCATGTTCACATGGAGTGAGCAGGTAACATGCCCTGTCTGTAGACTACAGTTAACTGTATTGTTAGTTTATGTCTACGTGAGATGTGTACTGTGTGTTTAGCAGTTGTGCTGCCTAGTGTTGTGCAATACTGATATTTGGAATATTATCTGTACACCTGTGACTGTTGACTGTTGTTCTACTGTAGTTTAGCATACCCACAGTAGCAATGTCACAGCTGTGGCCACTGACGAACTCTCTCATATTCTTGTAGGTCCCTCTGGTGTGACAGCAGGGCAGACAATCCATGCTGGTGAGTGTGGTATAACTGCAATGTTGGTAATGAAATGTGCATGTCATAGGTGAGGTGTAGGCCATGCACACGTAACACACCTACGCATAATGCATGCCATGCATGTTAGCTGTAAGACGTTGCACAGCTCAGTAATGTCAGTAGCTGACTCAATGACATGCAATACACAGAGCATCAGACACAGTTGTGGCAATACCGTACTGCACATTGGATAGGCATAGTTGCTACAGCTGTACACAATATAACACATTTATCATACACAATACACAAAAACATGCTACATATGGCGTTACCACACACCCACTGTAAGGTCACACTTCAGTATCCCACATGTCATCCACACACACATGATGTACCTCAGGGGTAGAGGCCTATCATGGGGCTGTGCAACACTCTTCAACACATAACACAGTCATGTTAGGCAATGCTCCCTACTGGGCACCTCACACACCCATGTACAAAGTGGCTGTGTAATTGTGAACGTAGCCATGGCACTGCAGTTCAGGTACAGCATGCTAGGCAGTGGTCTGTCACACATTAGTAGCTATGAGTGACCACAAGATGCATGATGATGATGGCACATGGTACTACCACAGTACTACATATAGCAGCCATTGCTTTGCAGCTCAATGTTGTGTGTGTGCAAACATATGTACCTATACACAATATGCATAGCATGTTGTGTGTGTGCTTACATATGCCAGTATACACAATATGCACAGCAGTCGCCATCTGTACAAAGTGTCACATATATGTCCTGGAATGCTATTGGGTATATAGGTCACATGACACACATTGGGTATGTGTGGTGTTTAATGTTGCAGTCGTGTAGCATGCCATGTCATGGCTGGCACCAACATATCTGCAATATGTCCCACACTCACCATAACCACTGTACAATGACCATGTCGAGCATTGGGATTCCTTCACATCTACATGCACCACTCATCCCATGTGTGTACATAGCATGCATGTGCTACACCTGTGCCCACTATTATCTGCTATGGACACAGACACTGTAATCAGAGATGGAAATCTATGTGACACACAGATAGCATATGCAGCCATGGTATGTATACCTGTGAGTGATGGTGCACAGGACATTGCAGAGCTGATTTTACTTGCACAGCAATGTTGTGTCCATGTACACATTGTGTTCCAGGTGTGGCCAATCACAGAACAACTACACACATGCATCAAAGCCATGTATATTGTCATTAAATAGGGCCATCTACACTTGCACTGCATGGTCTTGAGCAACACATATTCTGCATGCTGACACGTGTGAGGTGACTGTTTGCCTTGTGATACTGTCACCCACCTTCACCCACTATTGAGTATGTGTTGGATTGCTGGTGTGTGTGCGTGTATGTGCTGTAGTGATTAGTGTATTTGTGTGCATGTGTGCATGTGTTCATGTGTTCATGTGTTCATGTGTGCTTGTGTGAATGTGTTCATGTGTGCATGTGTGCATGTGTTCATGTGTGCATGTGTGCATGTATGCATGTGTGCATGTGTGCATGTGTGCTAACATCATGTACAGATTGTAAAGTGTGTTTCCTGTCTTCCTCTCACAGGTGCTGAGTTTGGGGTGGCTGAAAGCAGCAGGGAACCTGAAGTCACTGCCACAAATAGTTGAGATGATGAGACGTATTCTGGCACAGGAAGGTTTGACAGGGTCTGTCGTTGGTCCACCAATCGACAGTATACAGCGTTCAACCCCATCTATGCGCACACTCATACTGCCAATACAGCCCTCATCACCAATGGCCTTAGCCGAGGGACAGCATACAGTTGGCATTGACCAGGAGAATGTGGTACCCATGGCACTTGCATCCCCTCACAGCAGCCATAGCCGGATTCCTGGAATGGTACCTCCTAGGCAGATGTCCAGGGGTTCTTGGGGGAGCACCGCTGGTCGTATTGCCCCTGGCAGACATGCCCTCACAGGTCTTACAACCTCCAGTATGTTCTGGGCTGTAATGCAGGCACAGACACGTATGGAACGGTACACCAGACAGAGACTAAGGGCACAGAGGGCCCATTACACCGCTATCAATGACAGCATCCATGACCTTGCCGGTGCCATCCGTAATTACACCGAGGTCATTGATAGATGTTGGGGGGAGACATTAGATGCCCTCCACAATGTGTCTTCCATGAGCCAGGACCATGCAGGATGGTTGAGACGTCGACACGGATGCATGCCAGCAATAGCAACAACTGGCAGTCGTCGTGGATGGCCCACAGATCACAGCCGCTCCCATAGTGGCAGTACCAGCCCCAGCAATGCTGGGGCTGGCCTGTCCATTGACCGTCCTAGTAGAAAACATGCACGTGGCTCTGGCCAGCCCCAGCAGGGACATGGGTCCAGTCGTCATACCTTGCCTCTGATGATAGTACCCAGTCAAGGTTGGCACCCGATACTGTCCGTAGCACCCCTGCCAAGTACAGGTACCATGTCCATGGCTGGAGACAGTGATCTGTACAGCCTAGCAGGTACAGCCTGTGGCTGTCCCACAAACTCCCGTATATAGCAGCCACATGGTGAAGCTGTGTGCATGCAGACACACACACATTAACCAAACAACTAGTACTCACACATACACACACACATTACATCAACATTGGCCCATGCTGTGCTGTTGTCCCTCACACACACACACACACACACACACACACACACACACACACACACACACACACACATGTCGATTGGATTGGTCAATGTCGGGCTCTGGCAAACCAACAACACACCCTGTGCATATGATGACACCTGTGCCACCTCCTGTCATCTGTAACATTGATGCAGGAACAGGCTAACATGGTGTTGATGCACAGGGTGATATTATAGCAGTGTAGCAATATTAACAAGTTGTCAACAGGAAAGTGTAATGATATCCGTGTAGGTATATCAGAGCAGGCATTATGCATCAAAGCTCTGATTGTCAATGTAGCATTGTTTACACCAGTGTTAGGTCTGAGTATGTATTGTCCACCCACGAGCCACTTGGCTGAAGTGTAAAGTGTTGCCAGCATGTGTTAGTGAGTGGACGGTACGTGTGTGATGTGTGCAGTACAGATTAGCAGGTGTACATCTGTGAACATGGTGGGTGCGCACTGTCTGCATGTACGTGCATAGTGGACACATAGGACATGTGACATACCCTGTTGTACACATTGTTAACATCATATAGTATCTTTCGATGGCCAGAATGCATTCTACTACAGATATGTGTTAACATGGGTACACATGTGTGTATGACATGGGTTGACACTATGCTGTGGGTGATGCTGTTAATATCTGTCAATGATTTGCAGTCTGGTAGTATACACAACCTCAACAGCATGACTATAACCAATCATTAGATGATGTCCTGACAAATGACACACAGTTGTAGGGAACTCAGTAACAGTTGTATCCTTCCGGTACTATACTATAACAGTAACCAGTGGTATTGACCGGCACCCATTCCTGGGACCACACCTGTTTGGCATATAGCCCTCTTAGGTACATGCAAACACACTAGGGATATGTCCATCCACATCTGGAAATGCATGCATTGGCCTACAATGCATTCCCTGGATGGGACGCATATCCTACACAAGGGTATCATACAGACAGATACCTGTTGTCCGATACATGCTGTATAGCAGTAAGCCGACTATGGCATAGTCATCCACATTTACTATACATACTATCCCGACAGTACCACATAGGTGGTAGCCCTCAACATGTATGTTGGGTACCAATGTGTACATACAGCCACGTGTTATGTCATCTGTCCCTTGGTATCCACATATCCATAGGTATTGTGGAGTCCCTCGGTGTATCACATAAGACATTAGGGGCCTGAATGCATATCTACAAGGCTGTTGTACACCTATAATGACTGTCCATTATTGCCAGTCATTGTTGTGTATTAACATGTCTGACATGTACCCCAGGCATACACCCTCACTCACACTACTGTATAGTAACTGTCATGGGTGTGTGTGGCACAGATGACCTTGGCCACAGATCACTACAGTGGCCAGCCTTGTCACATACATACATATGTGACCTACGATCAAAGAAGTAGCGGCACAATCTGTCAAAGGTAACAAATGTATTCATGTAGTATGCAGTCTTCACACGTATTCTATTTATCTAGCAACTGTATTTTGCCTGCTTGCTGATACATTGTTATTGTTTATTCTGCATTTATTCTGTTATTGCACTTGTTTCTCAGTTTGTTACTTTTAAAATCTGTAACTGTTGCAAATTGTTTGTGTAGGCTGTGATAGCCGATTTATAGCATTTATAAGTGTTTACTGTATCTGTTTCTGCTTGTTTTCTGAAAAAAAAAAAAAAACTCTTGTTTTCCCGCCTTACTGAGCTAGAATAGTCCAGTTTCAGAGCTTGCTGATCCCTGGACTTTGTTTGCAGTTCCTGTTACTGATTCTTTACCTAATTTGGAAGAGAGGAAGTTCCCTTGCTTACCAGTGGGAGTGGGAAGCATTGAGCTGCCTGTTGGTCCAGTTTTGTGAGGTTTCAGCCAGCAACTTGTAGTTTATTGGTCGTTTTGGGCCAGTTCCTAGCTTCTTTCAGCCCCCTGATATAAAAAACTCTAAACGCGCGTTTGCGCGATTTAGCGTGGAGCTGCTACTGTTGCACACTAGGGCAGCGCCGGATAAGCAGATTTAAACTATTAGGGCTACCTAAATTCCACTCTTCAAATTTTCCCTTAAAACTACCTTCCTCGAACTATACTACTGATCTAATCAGCATATCCTATAACTAAATAGATCATCTCTACCTGACTCTAAGTAGCCTATTCTGTATCTGTCAAACCTAGCACTTGCTCCTACAGTACTTATCACCGAGATACAGCACTCTTGTTATAGATAGTACCCCAAAAAGGTGAACCCCATTTCTCGGACACCCACATCCCACGGAATCTCTTTTTAAAGTTTTTTTGTCTATTCCTTCTAGCATGTCGAGGGATCAGTTGCTAGTGTCCTCTCCTGCTCAGCTGGTGAACCTGGGAATATTGAGGCAATGTTACAATTGCCTCATGTACACAGACAACCCTCTCCTCCTCCCACAAAACACAAATACATGCGAGAGATGCAACTATACGGCCAAACTGGAGGCTGAGCTCTCTCAACTTAGGACTGGCAAGACCAGACAGGAGAAGGTTACCACACACACTATAGACCCAGTCTCACATAGTACCATCACAACCTCAAATCATACACATAAACACACAAAGACATACTCGGAGGCTCTGATCAGAAATCTACCAAAACAGCAGAGGCCACCAAAGCAGACACCCAAACAACCACCACCTCAGAACACAACACCTGCAACACATAGACCTCACAGTCAGAGTGTCAAACAGTCACAGCCCTTAAGGCCAAACACAATGCCAGACACACTAGTCATTGGTGACTCCATAGTCAGACACACTGACGTCCCGCTCACCAGACTGAGTAAGGAGAGAGTTACAGTAAGCTGCCTGTCGGGTGCTAGAATCCGCCACATAACGCAAGCACTCAGGTCTCTCAACAGCAGGTACAAATACGACTCAGTCATTGTCCACGCTGGTGTAAACGACCTGAGATGTACCTCCTTGGACTACATGAAAAGAGACATTGAGGAGCTCTCTGATTATGTAGCCCAGGCAGGTATGACCCTGACCTTGAGCAGTATCCTTCCTTCACCAAGAATGATGCCACAATACAGAGATAAGATGATCAGCTTTAACAATTGGCTTAAACTCTGGTGTCATTCAAAGGGGATCCAATGTCTGTCTGCCTGGGATGACATGCTGGACAAGCCACGCTGCTTCGCAAGGGACGGCTTGCACCTGTCACCCTGGGATTCCGGATATTGGCAAAGGCTCTTGCCACCCCCATAGTGCCTTTTTTAGGCAAGGCTCAAATTCTAAACCTACCACCCTAGAACACAAAAAAGGAAAAAAACTAAGGGTAATGCTGCTCAATGCCAGAAGTCTAAATCTCAAAATGCATGCACTCGAGGCCCTTCTCAGTATGGAGAACATCGATGTCTGTGCTGTGACAGAAACCTGGTTCAAGGCTCCTGAGAGCACCCCAGCACTAACAGGTTTTACCTCATACCATGCGTTCCGGCTCCAAAATCCAGACAATACCAAGAAAGGAGGGGGGGTATCCATATTCATCAAGGACACCCACACCTCAAGACTGGTGGCAACGCACGATGCATCGGAGACCATCCAGGTGCAATTAACCATAGGCTAGACTGCTCTGCAAATTGTAGCATGTTACAGGCCACCCTCACAAACTCAGGAACCTCACATGGCTTTCCTGAAAATACTGGAGGGGATAAATATATCTCCAAACGCCATCATACTAGGTGACTTCAATTACCCTAATATAGACTGGGAACACTACTCAAGCCCAAACACCCTAGCCCAAAAGTTCCTGGAATTCATAAACTCAAATGCCATGGAACAACTAGTCACCATCCCCACAATAGGAGAAAACATACTTGATCTCATCATCACGAACATGGGAGCACAATGTTCAACACCGGAAGTATACCCCTCACTGGTGAGATCAGATCACAAACTAATCTTGCTGGAGGTCCTCATCCCACCCCCACCTGAAATAAAAAAGATCACAGTAAAAAACTTCTCGAAAGCCGACTTCACACTTCTAAAGACTAGTGTGGTCTCCTTTAAGGCCCCAGCCGCGGAAAACAGTACTCAAGCCGCTGAATCACTTACAAATGCCTTCTACCAGCACCTGCAGCACTGCATGGATAAGGCAATCCCAAGCAAAACAAAGACTCTTTGTACCAAGGGCAAGCGTCCAGTCTGGTGGACCCCAGCCATAAACAAACTCTACAACAAAAGGAGGAAGCTACTACAAGATAGAGCAAAATCCTTAAAAGGTAAGACACCCTTGATCACTATAAGTAAAAAACTAAGAGCTCTCATAAAATCATCCAAAGCAAATTTTGAGAGAAAAATAGCTAAAGACTCAAAGGACAATCATAAGGCCTTCTTTAGCTATGTTAGAAACCTGGGAGGAAACTCCCAGATAAGCTCAGAACTAGTTCAAAATGATGTGAAGATTACTGATCCTACAGACATTGCCAACATACTGGCTGACAGGTTCAGTGCAAACTCCCCCCCTCCCCCCCAAAAGGAGAGATATCTATACCAAATGGTTGCAGCCCCCCAAACATCTCAAACGCCCAAGTGAGAACTGCTCTCTCCAAAGCAAAAAACACAGCATCCATGGGACCTGATAGTGTCCCAGCCTGTGTGCTCCACGAACTCAACGAGGAATTAAACCCACAGCTAGGACAGCTGTTTAATCATAGTCTCACCTCTGGATACGTACCCAGGGAGTGGCGCACTGCGACTGTGGTCCCACTTCACAAAGGCGGTGCCTCCACAGACACTGGAAATTACCGGCCCATTAGCTTGACAAGCCTTATCTGCAAAGCTATGGAGAGGATCATAATGGACCTCATAAATAAAGACATAGGGAATTTGCAGACTTTGGATCCAACCCAGTTTGGCTTTGTCAAAGGCAGATCATGCCTTTTAAACTTGGTTGACTTTTTCAAAACAGTCACCAAAGCCATCGATGAGGGAAAGGCAGTCCATACAGCCTACCTCGATCTGGCGAAGGCCTTCGATACAATACCCCACTCGGGTATCATTGAAAAACTCATCAGCTTAAATGTTAACCCATACATCACAAGATGGGTTGCAAACTGGCTGAGTGACAGAACCCGCAGGGTCAGAGTTGCTGGCGCCATGTCAGACTCAAAGCCTGTCACAAGTGGTGTCCCACAGGGCTCAGTCCTGGGCCCACTCTTGTTTGGCATCTACTTTTCCGAAGTACAAGCAAACACAGGAGGGTTATGGCTGACAAAGTTTGCAGATGACTGCATACTGGGCGCTGTAGTCGAAAACACATCTGACACAGATCTGACACAGATATCCTTCAGAAGGGTCTCACAGAAATGGATGACTGGTGCCAGAGCCATGGCCTAAAGTTAAATGCCAAAAAATGCATAGTCATACCCTTCGGGAAAAACAAGGTTACCCCTAGCTACCATATAGGTGGTAATCCTCTGAGCACAGAAGAAGTTATCAGGGACCTGGGGACCCAGGTTGACAGTAGCCTGTCATTCGACACCCATGTAGCTAAAGTAGTTAGGAAGACCTTCTACATTGCCCAACTCATCATGAAGGGATTCACATCTAGATCAAGGGAGGTCATAGTCTCCCTATACTCATCACTCATCAGACCAATGATTGAGTACAATGCCCCATTCGAATGTATCTGACCCGACACTTGCAGCAGCTAGAGAGGCCACAAAGTTCCTCACCAAAAGGATAAAGGGTCTCAAAAATCTGTCCTATGCTGCCCGACTGAAAGAACTCCAGCTCTATTCAGTCGCTTACCGCTTGCTCAGAGGTGACCTTTACCTGACATACAAGGCCATGTCAAACCCAGAGTTGATGAATATGCTTCACCTCAAAAAATCTAGATCCGTCAGAGCCACAAGGGCGGGAGACTTAAACCTCGACACGGCTATTAATAGGACGTGCTGGAGGGATAGATTCATCACCCAAAGACTCCCTATGCTGTGGAACAAAATCCCGGTATATGTGAGGCAGAGCACCTCGCTGGCCTTGTTCAAGAGAAATCTTGACCAATGGATGGGAGATCGCAGATATACTCCAGGGATTACCTCAGTGTCACTGCTAGACAGAGGCACAGCAAAATAATGGGTATAGTTCCCCATACAAAAGGGGTGGCTTAAGCCACATAACTATGGGCTAGGCTTATAAATGCCCTCGGGCAGATAGCCTAGTATGAACCTATGAACCTATGAACCTATGAACCTATGTCAACACATATTTATGCACAGATTGTTGGTTTTGTGGATACGACATGTGTCTGGGATGTTGATAAACGGCTATTCAAAGTCTATGTGGGACATGTGTAGCTCTGTTTAGTGATGTATGTCCTAGGTGGCTGCCTTGCAAACAGTCCAGCATGTTTGGGAACCATGATCTGCAACATGAACATACCACAGTTGGTAGGGTTGTGTGTTTGTCAGCTTCCAATAGCTTTGTTTATGACTTCAACCATGATGGACTCCATGGCCTTGCAGATCAGACTTCATAGGCTTACTGGACTATACTTCCCATGGTGTGTTGTACACCAACACTTGTGGGGAGTGCCATATGTTGCTGTAACACATTCAATGGTTCCAGATCCTGTGGAGAGGGTGAGGCTCAACTGACTGTTCAGGTGCAGGGTCTGATTCCTCTGTAGTTCATGCATGACACATATTGGGAAACAATGTAATCCAATTGCTGCCATGCTTTTGGCTTTGGGGGGAGCTGTTCAGCCATTCTACATGTGATATCTCCTGGTATGATGAGAGGATCTATCATCAGTGGGAGGTGGGTATGTATATATGGGCCTGTCTGACAGGATGTCAGCATTGTCAATCAGGTGCAGTTGGCCCTGACTCAGGACATATATGAGTGTACATTGCTATTTATGACATAGCTGAAGGAGGTGTCATGATTCAGTCTGGACTCCTTCTCAGCTACTCTTTACAAAACACCAACAAACTTGAGCACTAATTCCTGTTATACTCTTTTACACACTTAACACCCTACTGATCCTTTGTGATCAGGCTACGGAGTATGTCATCATAATATCCTGGCATGTCCAGGGGTCGGTTTAATGTGTACTCTCCAGTCCAGCTGGTGAATATTGTGATTTTGACACAATGTCACATCTGCCTCATGTACACAGACAACCTTCTCCTCCTCCCAACAAACTCAGATATATGTGAGAGATGCTTTAACAAGCTCTCTCGACCCATGACTGGCACAGTCTATCACACACCACATATCAGTCTCACATAAACCTATAGCGGCAGCAATCAAACCACATTATCACACATAAACATACTTGGAGGCTCTAAATAAACTCTGCCTAAGCAGCAGAGAACTCCAAAGCAGACACACAAACAACTGCTACCCCACTACAATACCCACATATCACATAGTTCACAATGTCAGTGTGCCACACAGTCACTGCCCTTCAGGCTAAACAACACACCTAATACACTTGTAATAGGTGACACTTATTGTCAGACACACTGACGTCCCACTCACCAGGCCAAACAAGGGAATAGTCACTTTGAGCTGTCTGTCAGGTGCCAGGATCCACCACATAACACATGCACTCAGGTCACTCCAAAGCAAGTACAGGACTGGCTCCATCATTGTCCATGCTGGTGCGTAAAACCTCAGATATTCTTCCCTGGACCACATGACATGATACATAGAGGAACTCTCTGATCATGTAGCCCAGGCCAGTATGACCCTGACCTTGTCTTACACTCACCAAGTATGATGTCACAGTATACAGACAAACTTATCATGTTTAACAGTTGGCTAACATATTGGTGTCATTCAAAGGGGATCCAGTGTCTGTCAGCCTGGGGTGACATGCTCGACATGCCACATAGCTTCGCTATGGACAGCTTGCACCTGTCACCCTTGGACTTTCGAATACTGGCTAAGGCTCTTGCTACCACCATAGTGCCTTTTTTAAGCAGGGCTCAAAAGACAAACCCACCTCCATAGACATTACAGAGTTAATGAAACTAAGGGTAATGCTGCTCAACACCAGATGTGTCACCCTCAAATTGCACCCACTCAGGACTCTCCTCAGTATGGAGAATAGCGATATCTGTGCACTAACAGACGCCTGGTTCAGGGCTCACAAATGCACACCAGCACTACCAGGTTATGTTTCATACCATGCTTTCTGACCACAAGACTCGGAACTGACAACACAAATAGGGGGAGTATCCATATACATCACAGATACACACACCTCCGGGTTAGTAGCACTGCACAAAGCATCACAGACCATACATATGCAACTAACATTGTGAAAAACTGCCTTTCAGTTTGTTGCCTGCTACAGACCACCCTCCCAAACTTAGGAACCATACTCGGCTTTCCTGGGAACAATGGAGAATATGAAGGTCTCCCCAAACACCATTATATTGGGTGACTTCAAATACCCAAACATTGACTGGGGATACTACTCAAGCCCCAATACCCTCGCCCAACAGTCACTGCTATTTGTAAACCCATATGCTATGGCACAACTGGTCACCACACCCACAAGAGGGGAAAACATATTGGACCTGATCATCACCAACATGGAGACTCTATGTTCCACACCAGCGATATACCCCTCATTGGTAAGGTCAGAACATTAATTTATCTCACTGGACATCCATATTCCGTCCCCACACCCATCCTGGATAATCTTGGTGAACTTCTCATAAGCCAACGTCTCACTTCACCAAAGCAAGGTGGTATCCTTCAGAGACCCTGGGATAGTGGTAAATACGGCTTAGACTGCTGAATCCTTTACATACACATTCTATGGACACCTAGTGGACTACATGGATTGTTCTATCCTGAATAACAACAGGACTCACTCCTCCAATGGCAGGGCACCTGTCTGGTAGACCCCAGCCATTAATAAGCTATATAATGACAGAAGGAAGCTACTACATGATAGAGCACAATTCCAGACAGGGAAGGCATCTGTGATCTGTACTAGCAGACAGCTACGATCACTCATGAATTTATCTAAGGGCTGCTTCTAATGGACAATTGCACCAGACACGTAGGACAATCATAAGGCCTTCTTCAGTTATGTCAGGAACCTGGGTGGACACTCACTGATATGCTGTGAGTTACTGCATACTGACTAAACATACCCTGAACCCACTGACATTGCCAACATCCTGGCAAACAGGTTCAGTGCAGATGTCTCCCCCCATCCCTCCTAAGGAGCAACTATCCATCCCAACAGAGTGTAACCTCCCTGACATCACAAATTAACAGGTGAGTGCTGCCCTCACCAAAGCAGACAACACAGCATCAATGGGACCAGACGGTGTCCCGGCCTGCATCTTACATGAGCTTCATGACAGATGTAACCCTCACATTACATCACTGTTCAATATCGGAGTTACTACAGGATATGTACCCAAGGAATGGCATACAGCAACAGTGGTCCTGCTCCACAGAGTTGGTGCCACAACAGACCACAGACAATATCACCCTATAAGCCTAACTAGCCTGTTCTGCAAAGCTATGGAGCGTATTGTCATGGGACTCATGCACATAGACATCGGGAACCTACAGACACTGTGTCCTACACATTTCAGCATTGTTGTGGGCAGATATTGCCTCTTAAACCTGTTTGTATTCTTTACATGGTTACCAGGTCCATCGACGTAGGGATGGTTGTCCACACAGCCTACCTGGACCTTGCAAAACCCTTCAACACAATACCCCACTCGGCCATTATGCATAGGCTCACCAGCGTCGATATGGACACATATCTCACACGATGGATTGCTACCTGGATCAGGGATAGCACCCACATGGTCAGAATTGCAGGTGTCATGTCTGACTATACACCAGTTACACATGGCATCCCACAAGGCTCAGTCCTGGGACCTCTATTGTTCAGTATATATTTGTCTGACGTACAAGCTAACACAGGGGGAATATGGCTGACCATGTTCGCAGATGACTGCAAACTGGGTGCCATAATCAACTCTCCAGCTGGCACATGCATACTCAAACAGGGTCTCACAGAGATGGATGACTGGTGCCTGAGCCATGGCCTACAGCTAAATGCCATTAGTTGCATAGTCATCCCCTTTGGGAATAACAACATGCTCACACATTACCACATAGGTAGTAATCCATTACATATGGTAGGAGTTGTTAGGGGTTTGGGGACACGACTTATTCGTACTGTCTCCTTTGACAATCACGTTGCCAAAGTGGTTGGACAGAACTTCTATATGGCCCACCTTACCCCATATGGTTTCACATCTAGATGGAGTGAGGTCATTGTGCCCCTATACTCATCACAACCATACTTGGTTACAATGCCACATTTGGGAAGTACCTTACCCGACACCTGCAGCAACTGTAATGGCCACAAAAGTTCCTCACCAAGCAGATCTAGGGACTCAACATGGATGCCCTGCACAGTTCGGATACAGGAACTCCAGCTCTATTCATTCGCTTACTGCCTACTCGGATATGATGTGTGCCTGTTGTTTACGGAAATACCCAACCCAGAATTACTGGACATGCTCCACCTCAGGATATCTGACTCCCTTGGAGCTACACACTCCAGGGACATATACCTCAGCACAGATGTTAATAGGACATGCTGGAGGGACAGATTCTTATCCCAGAGGCTCCACTCACTCCGGATTGTAATCCCGGTTTTGCATAGGCAGAGTCACCCACTGACCACATACAGGAGACATCTTGACAACTGGATGGGTGATCGTATGTTTACCTCTGGGATATCTTCTGGGTCCCTGCTAGACAGAGGCACACTAGCCTAAACATACATGGGCTATCTTGTGTGACCTACTATTCACAGGCACAGTGTAGTAATCTGACAGGGTTGCGAAAGCCATACACACTCTGGCTAGGCTTGTACATGCCATAGGGCAGATAGCCTAGTATCGACCTCTGTACCTATGATAATGTTCAGGATACACAATGTTTATTGCTGATACTGTTTGCAGGTTTTTATCGTCTTTGCTTTCCCAGTTTCTATGAACAACTTAGGTATCTGCAGAACATATTTGATTATGACAGGGTTCCACTATATTATATATGTGTCTGTTGTCATATAACTGTGTGCACAGGGTGGATTGCTGGATAGTGAGATGTTCCTGGGTTAACACATGCAACTGCCAGATATGTGTGGCCCACTGCTGTACTCAGACATGGCCTAAGTGTGTGAGCATGCCCAGTTCAGGCTTTCCGTGTTTTGTTGCCTGACATTTGTCTCATTTATTCAAGTGTGTGAGCATGCCCAGTGTGACCTTTCAGTATGTTGCTATCTGAGGTCCACTACATTTGTTGATGTGTGTGAACATGACCAATATTAACATTTATACTGTGTGTGTTGGAAGTCAGGTTCTATTATTACTGCAGGACTCACCTTTGTGTCATAACTCGACAGGGATTATGCTGTGCCTACAGGGTTTCCATGAGATACTTTGCATAGACTTATCAACATTTCTTCATACAGACTGACCACTGCAATAGTGTCATGGTTTAGTGGTTCAGTACTGTAACTATAGTGCACAGTATCCTGGGTTCGAGGCCCATCACTGCTTTATATTTTCATACTGAGCAGACCAGACTGCTTAAGGGCCAGTAGAGCAAATATGAGCATGTTGGCTTTTGTTCAGCTATGCCCTACTTAGACCAGGCTTGTCCGACATTGCTCAATATTCACCAACATTGCTGGACGTTGCCCAATATTACTCAACATTGACCACAGTTGTGCTAGTTGGTGTGTGTGATTTTGTTCGCATATACTGAATGGTGGTAAATGCTGTTTAGCACTGCTTTATATTGCTTAACACATGGCAATCATGCCGCAGGTGGTGCTTCAGGGCTGCCTATGTCAGATGCACATACTACACTCCCTATACATGTTTGAAAGCAGGTAGTGTCAACTTAGGCATCCCTTTTACTATATGTGCAAGTCAGAGAGAGGAATCATTTCCAGAGTTCCTACTTAGCCAGTGTATATGCTATGCATTGCCTCTTTGACAAGGCCAAAGCATACTGGGCACGCCTCCTTCTGCCTACTGGGGCAGGCTCAGGTTGTTCTTCCTCTGAGTCACGCTCTGCCTGTGATGGCCTTGGCAATGGTGGGGGACTGTTTGGCCCAGGCCTATGCTGGTCCTGCTGCAGCTGTTTTCGCAGGATCATATTATGCACATACCATGACAATTCAGGTACATGTAGTTGGTGAGTACTGCAAGGCTCCACCAGATGTGTCCAGGCACCGGAACCGTGACTTGAGCAGCCCAAGCACACGCTCAATTACATTCCGTGTTTGTGCGTGTGCCTCATTATGCCGTTCCTGTTCAGGTGTGTGTGCATTTCTGATGGGTGTCATCAGCCATGGCTCCAGTGCATAGCCAGCATCCCCCACTAGGTGACCATGGGGATGTCCCCATTGGCAAATGTCTGGTACAGCTGCGTCAGATGCCAGATATGGGAATCATGGTAGCTTCCAGGGCAGCCAGCACACACATTCAGTATTATGCCCTGGGCATCACACACGACCTGGCAGTTGATGGAGGGGGGAAGCCCTTTCAGTTGAAGTAGACCTTACCCAGCTCACTGGCTGGTGCTTTGATGTGTATGTGCATGCAGTCTATTGCACCCACTACCTCAGGGTATTCCACTATTTGCTGGAAGAGATACATATTGCTGGCCAATACCTCATGGGAATTGGGGAAATATACATGATCACCGACATGTGCTGACATGGCATCCAGCAACTGGTGCAGTACCCTGGATGCTGATGCCTGTGATATCCCCATCATATCACCAGTTGGTCTCTGGAAGGTACCTGTTGCTAATATTCTTAGGCCAACACATACCTTGGTTTCCACTGGGATGGGTTCCCCTCTATTCGTCCTGTGTGTGAGGTGTGGCCTGCACAGCTCAACAATTTGCTGCAAGAGGTCTCTATCCACTCTATAGTGCTCCACTATCTCCAGCTCATGTAGCACCTGGTAGGTTACCCTGGGCCTGTACACTCTTCTCCGTCTCCTCACTGTGGGTTGTCCAGCAGCATTCACATTGCCACCGCCCTCAGCATGTTGCATATGTCGCCTTATAACAGCAATGGCAGCCCCTAACATTTCTTTGTCTCAGTAAAGCTTTTTCAGTTTTCACTTCTATTAGCTTACTGCGGTGTTGCAGTGTCTCTTGTGAGAAACATAATGGACTGTTGTTTGCAGAGTTTTAAGTGCTGGGCTGGGCTGGGCTAATGTACTGCCTGTGTAATTGCTTGATTCTGATTGTTTTCACCTGCTAGCTCTGCTAGTACTCCCTGGTAGCTTCCTACTATTTGTCGTGCTTCCTTTTTCTTTCTGTTTCCTCGGGGGGCAGCGCCGCGCACACAAGCGCAAACACGCTCACAGCAGCTTACACGCATGCACACATGCTTACATGGACTAAAACTTGCTTACTCTTGTTAAAATGCGTGCACATCAGCGCAAATGCACTTACAACTCTTTAAACAGCCTTATACATGCTTACTCCGGCTTAAATGCGCGCACTCACACTTACACACGCGCACACTGTCTTACTCAGGTTTACAGGCCCACCCACGCGTGCATACCCGCTCAGCAAGAAACTTTAGTGTTTTCCACGGCATACACCTTCAATTTCTTGCCTTTACCAAGCCTACCTGTTGACACACCTCTTTCAATGATGTGTAACTAACAGCTGACACATGCCACTCTGCTCCAATGAGCTTCACTTCTTTCATACATACCCCACTCATGATGTCACCTATCTTCTACTGTGTTACTCCCCTTATCCTACTCCAACACTCCACTGACTGTGCTCATTTGCTATGTAAACTTGCGATTCACTATCCTAACCCTCCTTTGCATAGGATTGCCTACTAATGCTTGGTTACATCTCTTAGACTGAGCTTCCTCCCTTAGCAACCTCTACTCAGTGGCCATGTTGTCTTCAGCCTGCCATTCACTTGCATTGTAAATTCATATTAGCAATAAAATCCACATTTGTGAATCTTAATTATTGATTTTCTGCTTTTTATGGTGCAGCACATTTGCGTGCCGCTGCACTACGCTTAAACCCCGGAGATCAGGATGAAAAAAAAAAGTTATTTTATTTCTATTTTGCATCACGTAACATTGCCAATGGCCATATTTTTGGCCATTGGCATGCTTCCTCCTGTAAATGCATCCTTTTTTGGGAGCTGTCACGGCTCCGTTTTGCTATTTTCAGAACCGTACTCAGTTGTCAACTGAGTACATTTCTACAAATAACACTACTCCTACTCGGACAGGTTCGGGTTTCCTGGACCGCAAATTACCTCATTTGCATAGCTTTCGCCTGCAATTGAGGTAATTTGCATATCCCAGCCCTGTCAGTGTAGGACTAGTTTTGAGAGCTCTGTTGCACGCCCCTACCGGCTGTTCTTGGATCGCTTGGTGGACAGGTTGGCTGCATGGAGTCTTACTCTACTCTTAGACTCCGTGCAAGCCTTCGTGAATCCGGCCCAAAGATACTGCACCTAAGTGAGATGAGAACCTTCAACACTCTGAAAGAAGCCCTTCAATTTATCAAAAACAATAACATCATTACCTTCTCAGAAGATATGGAATGGGTATCTCCGTCCATGAAGAGAACCACTGATAAAAATGGTTGTACTGATGTTAAAAAGAAGAAGCAGAAAACTGAAACTAAAGTACCTACTTCTGTAAAATCTCTCAAAGTATCATCTGCAACCTAATTACTAAAATCTGGAATTAATATGTTTCGTAACATCCAATCTATAATCACTTGTATAAATAAAAATGTATGTTCTTATATTTCTTCACAAAATATTTACTAATTTAGATATACATTAGTTAAAACCATATATTTCTAACATTTCCTTCCCTTTCCTCTTAACCTTATGTCTCTTTATGTTTCTTTATATCTAATTATTTATTTATTTATGTATTTATTTTTCCTTTCTTTCCTGCTTATAAAATATATGTTAATAATTGTTTCTTATAGTGTGGTAATATTACAGTTATGGAGTTCTATTTCATAGCCCTGTAATAATTAGTTTGTTGATCTCATGCTTATATGCTTACTTAATAAGTTTTTTTCATTATTATTATTATTATTATTATTAAACAACTAATAGTTATTTCCTTTGCATCAGCTAAGCCCTAATTGCTAAAAGAAATTTCCCTTAGATGTGTTAGAATGGTACATTGTCATTACAATGTCCTTTTGAATGGTATTAATGTTGAATATCTGGTTATAGCGAATGGTTTCCACTCTAAATTAAAGAGTGAACTGAGAAGTGAATGCTATTATTTTACTAATGTGGAATGGAACTGATTATATCTGGCTTGAATTAAGTCTTTTTTTGAAAGGGAACTCACTAATAGTCCCAGCCACATAGTGGTGAACCACTGCTTGAAACGAAGCCCTGATGCTTGTTATTTTGTTTACTGTTGAGAGAAGTCCGGTCACATCTGAATGAATGGATTTATATTTGTTTTTGGGGCGCCAAGATGTACTGCAGGGTGTAATTGGATTAGGCTTGATGAAATGATAGTCGGGTAAATTTAATATGCAATGGATATGTAATTTGTTTGATTCTGTTGATGTGGGGAGTGTTGAGCACTTCAATGGGACAGAATTTCAAGAATGATGAAATCCTGGTGCTTTGGTAAACAGTGTTGAATAGTTTTGGCTAAATGGAGAAGGGGAGGCTTTAGTGTTGGACATAGAAGTGTGGTACGGATTGAGTGCTGGAACTTTAGGCTTGCTTGTAATTAAGTGAAGGAAGAAATGGTGTTTGGTTGAATGATATATACGGAGCCTAGTACAACAGCTCTTTGGAAATGAATTTCATTGTTTACAGTAAATAGGAAGCAAATGAAAAGGGAATAAACTATACAGTGACATGTTTAATTGCAGTAAAGTGTTTGAGCGGGGAAATGAGAGCTCAAGAAGTTAATCTGAAGCTTTCAAAGTCTCTAGCTCTCATGAGCTAATATATTCAGTTATTACCTTACGTTTAGTTGCTGAATATGTTTATTGTTACTATAGCAACTAGCAGGAGATGTGATTGGCTAACAGTATACTCATAGTTTAAAGAAGCACAAACATATCTTTTCATACAAATGTATGGTTATATTTATTTTTTGAGAATATAAAGCTAACACAGTTTGTTGACTGAAACACTTTTAACAATATATAACATTAAAGTAATCTAAGCATTTAGTACTCTATAAACACATGATACTCATATATACAAAATTGCTATGCTGTATTTCTTTTGTAAATATAACTGCATATACTTCCTCTAAAAATCTTTCTTTAGCATAAATATAAATGGCTACTATCATAATTAGACTAATGGTTATATATATGATATGGATTAATTTATACAGTCCTTTTTAGCTTAATGAACAATATTTACAACTGTATGTTAGTTTGTTACAGGAAATGATAATCATCAGAAAAATGTGTTAGTTGTTGCAAGCTTGTGTGACTAAGGCTTTAAATAATTTGTGTGTTTTAAACAAGACTCTTATTATATCTAATATGGAAAAGTATGTTGATACAAAGAAATTGAGTAAGTTTAATATTCATTATAATAGAATTTTATGTTTATATGATTAGATAGTAATGATATAATTATTACTGTATATAAATAATTATTTCTGCTTATGAATGTTTAAAAGCACATAATAGTAATTCTATTAGACTCCTTTAATAGCTATGAATGTATATATGGAGCTCAAGCAAATGGAAAAAGGAAGCTAGAGAGATAGCTCATCAGCTGTACCTATCTGTTGGACTAGGAATGTATTCCATTTCATGGTGGGTAAAGTTTAATGTTCAAACTAGTTCAATGTTAATTTTTACTTTAGTTTTTAAGTCATTAATTAATTTCATCAAGCCTGACCTATACTTGCTGATTACTTTAGTGATAACATGCTACACTGAGATACATGAATATTTACAAATTAATATTTTTTAATATATATGGAGGGGATGGTTCCAGATAAATATAATGACACTTCAAATACTTCTTCAAAATAACTTGGCATGGATCTCTCCTTACTATCATTAAACATCAATGGCCTAAATAGTTCAAATAACTATAGGGGTGGGAGGTTGGCATAAGGGGTGGGAGGTTGGCATAAGTGGTAGGAGGTTGGCATAATGGTTAAGGTATTTACCTTACAAACATAAGGTTCAGGGTTTGATTCTCACATGGGGTAATTGGCTAGGCTGAAAATGGCCCACAAGGGCAGTTAGCCTAGTACTAATCTATCAACCTAATCTAAGAACCTATAAAAGATCTAACGTATTAAGATATTTAAAGTTAAATAGGCCCCAAATAATTTTTTTACAGGAAACTCATTTTAAAAACAATGATAGTTTCATTTGAAATCCAAGTGATTATACGACCTTAGCATGCTCTAAATTTAAATCTAAGAAGAGAGGAGTAATAATTTTATGGATAAATAATTCCTTAAACCCTGAAATAATACATAAATATGTAGATAATGATGGGCTTATAGCTATAGTCATATTGAAGTTTAATAATAGGTTGTGAACATTAATACATTTATACTGGTTTCCTGGTAGTGGGATAGGAACAGTTAAAAAAGATTTAGACCAAATCATAAATATTTCTAGAGGAAATCTAATAATAGGGTGGAATTTTAATTGTATTACTGATACTTCTGAAACTACTACTAAAAATTCTCCACGTTTAACAGCTACTGCAAAACTACTAAAAAGATGGACCAAGTCTTTAAAATTGAAAGATACATTTAAGGCTATTGATAATAACTCCTTGTTATTTTCCCATCAAGATTATAGATTTGGCACTCAAACCAGAATAGATAAACTATACATATCTCAAGATCTTCAAACCAAAATTACTTCTTTCTCAATAATCCCATGTCCTCTATCAGATCACAATTAATTAGTTCTAAAATTGCAATTTGATTTTAAACCACTAACATTCCTTTCTAGAATTCCCTTGTACATTACAAAAATCAAATAATTTAAACAATGGTTAGTGAATGAACTTAATTTCTTTTTAGATATAAATTACAACTCAGAAGTAAATATAGTAATGGTCTGGGATTCACTAAAGGCTTATACTTATGGAAAAGTGATTGGCTGGTATAAAAATAAACTCAAATAATGGGAATCAGAACAAAAAAAACTACAAAGGAAACTCACATTATATAAATCCAAAAAGTACTTTAATTCAATTGAGAACAAGAAGACAATAGAAGAATTAAACAAAAGATATAATGAAATATTAAATCATAAGATTAATTTAGCCATGGAAAGGTTAAAAATAAATTCTTATGCTACTTCTCCAAAGCACTTACATAATCTGTCTGTTAAAGTTGAAATGCAATCTGAAGCTAACTCTATTGCTAATATTCTACATGAAGAGAAGCGCAAGAAGGTTTCCAAAATAGGAGATATATTAGATGTTTACAAGTGCCATTATAGAAATCATTATAAAGATAAGTATAATACAGTAGATCATTTCAATTTAGAAAATATTATCTCTAATATTAAATCAATCCCTGAAACTTACAAAGGCATCTACAAAAGCCTATTGCACACAAAGAGGTTACGGATAATATCAAAGAAAGTAAAACTGGTAAATCTCCTGGAATGGATGGTTTAATCTCAGAAATTTACAAATTATTTCCCAAAAATATAATCTCTTTGTTACATAAAACATTAATTGAAATTCAAACCCATGCAACTATTCCCTCTTCCTGGAAATACTCTTTAATGATACCCATTTTAAAAGAAAACAAAGATGCTAGCCATTGTAGTCCATATAGGCCAATTTCACTACTATGTAATGACTTCAAAATATTTATATCCATCCTGGTAAATAGAATAAAAAATCAATTGAATGAAATAATCAACAATGATCAAACTGGATTTATTCAAAATAGACATGCACATGATAACATTAAAAGAATATTGACTTTAATTGATTATTTAAATAAAGAAAATATAGAAGCCTTGATAATAGGACTTGCTATTGAAAAAGCATTTGATTCCTTAAATTGGGACTATTTAATTAAAATTCTAAAATCATATGCTTTTCCTCTCCCCTTTATTACATTTATTAAAAATGTTTATGAAAATAACTTAGCCAATGTTAAAATAGGACCCTTTATTTCAGAGGCTATACAAGTTACGAGAGGTACTAAAAAAGGATGCCCAATGTCACCCATTTTATTTGCATTGGCTATAGAGCTATTGGCTATATTAATATGAAATAATCCAAAGATAAAAGGATTAAATATATTTGACCAATATAACTCTAAGATCATGCTCTTTGCTGACAATGTACTTCTTAATCTATTGAATTCAAAAGAAGTTTTAGATGAACTAGATATTTTGATAGATAATTTTTATAAGATCTCAGGTCTTTGCTGCAATAACCAAAAATCTAAATATTTATTATTAAACAAAAAAATGGACATGCAAGTAGACAAGAATAATATCATAGGTAAACAAGTCACAACAATAAAATACCTGGGGATAGATTTGTGTCAGAATATACAAGATATAATGAAATTTAATTATGAAAGGGTTATCGATACAATAGATTCTCTAGTGAACAAATATAATAACTTATTCATAGTATTTGAAGACAGACTACAACTGATTAAAATGCTTCTTCTTCCTAAAATTTTGTATATAGTACAAGTTACTTTGTTAATTCCTGAGAAAACCTATCTTAAGAAAATAACATCAATACTATTAAGATTCTTATGGTATCCTAAAAGAAACAAAATTGCATATGCACATCATATCAGACAATGGGATCAGGAAGAAATAAATTTTCCAGACATTGAATCCTATATAAGAGCGACATTACTCAAAATGGTGACTGAATGGATTAACCCTAGTTATACATCCAACTGGAAGTTATCACATACAACTATAGTATTAAATGAAAACAAACTACTTAAAAATACTATTACTATAGGTTCATAGGTTCATAGGTTCATACTAGGCGATCTGACTTAGGGCATTTATAAGCCTAGCCAGAGTGTGTTTGGCTTTCGCCACCCATTTTAAAATAATTTTGCTATGCCCTTTTTTGAGGTTAGTATACTGTGCCTCTGTCTAACAGTGACACAGAAGTGATACCCGGGTTAAACCTACGATCTCCCATCCACTCATCAAGATTCCTCTTGAAGAGATTCAATGAGGGACTCTGCCTAACCTGGACTGGGATTTTATTCCAGAGTGAAGGGAGCCTCTGGGTTATGAATCTGTCCCTCCAGCATGTCCTATTTATTTCAGTGCTGAGGTTCAAGTTTCTCGAGCATGTAGCTCGATGGGATTTGGATTTTTTGAGGTGCAGCATGTCCATTAATTCCGGGTTGGACATGGCTTTATACGTCAGGCAGAGATCGCCTCTGAACAGGCGGTATGCCACTGAGTAGAGCTGGAGTTTCTTTAACTGGGCAGCATATGGCATCTGTTTGAGCCCTTTGATCCTCTTGGTGAGGTACTTTTGGGGTCTTTCCAGTTGCTGCAGGTGTCTGGTAAGGTACATCCCAAAAGGGGCATTGTACTCAATTATGGGCCTGGTGAGGGATGAGTAAAGAGGCACGATGACCTCCCCTGATCTATAGGTGAATCCCTTCATGATTAGGTGGGCTATATAAAATGTTTTTCTAACCACTTTGGCCACGTGGTTGTCAAATGAGAGATTGCTATCAACTTGGGTCCCCAGGTCCCTAATTACTTCTTCTGTACTTAATGGATTACCACCTATGTGGTAATTTGTGGGCACTTTGTTTTTGCCAAAGGGGATGACTATACACATTTTGGCGTTTAGCTTGAGGCCATGGCTCTGGCACCAGTTGTCTGTTTCTATGAGGCACTTTTGGAGGATGCTTGTGTCGGCTAGAGAGTCGATTATGGCACCCAGTTTGCAGTCATCTGCGAACTTGGTCAGCCACAGTCCTTCCGTGTTGGCCTGTACCTCCGAGAAATATATACCGAACAAGAGAGGTCCCAGGACTGAGCCTTGTGGGATGCCACTTGTAACTGGTTTGGAGTCTGACATGGCTCCAGCAATTCTAACCATGTGGGTTCTGTCCTTGAGCCAGTTTGCAACCCATCTAGTGACATAGGGGTTTATATTTATGCTGGTGAGCTTATCTATAATGCCCGAGTAGGGTATTGTATCGAAGGCTTTTGCGAGGTCCAGGTAGGCTGTGTGGACCACCTTCCCCTCGTCAATGGCCTTGGTGACTGTTTCAAAGAAATCGACCGGGTTTAAGAGGCAGGATCTGCCCTTAACAAAGCCGAACTGGGTAGGATCCAGTGTCTGTAGGTCCCCAATATCTTTATTTATGAGGTCCATGATGATCCTTTCCATAGCTTTGCAGACCAAGCTAGTCAGGCTTATGGGGCGATAGTTTCCAGGATCCATTGAGGCACCACCTTTGTGGAGAGGGACCACTGTTGCTGTACGCCACTCTTTGGGTACATATCCTGTAGTAAGGCTGAGATTGAACAGTAGTTTTATGTTTGGGTTTAGCTCTTCTTGGAGTTCATGTAGGGCGCAGCCCGGGACACTGTCTGGTCCCATTGATGCTGTGTTTTTGCTTTGGAGAGGGCAGCTCTTACCTGAGCATCTGAGATGTCAGGGGGGCAGCACTCTGCTGGGATAGATATTTGCCCTTTTGGTGGGGAGGTGGGGAGAAGTTTGCGCTGAACCTGTCAGCTAGGATGTTGGCAATGTCTGTGGGTTCGATGTATTTTTTGTCATTTTGGACTAATTCTGAGCATATCTGGGAATTTCCACCCAGGTTCCTAACATAACTAAAGAAAGCCTTGTGATTATCCTTAGTGTCCTGTGCAATTTTTCTCTTGAAGCTGGCCTTAGACGATTTTATGAGTGCCCGTAGTTTTTTGCTAATACTGATCAGAGATGCCCTCCCTTTTTGGGATTTTGCTCTATCGTGTAGTCGCTTCCTCCTTCTATTGTATAGTTTGTTTATGGCTGGGGTCCACCAGACAGGACGTCTGCCTTTGGAGGATTGGGTCTTGGTTTTATTTGGGATTACATGATCCATGCATTCCTGAAGGTGTTCATAGAATGCAGTTATAAAGGATTCTGCGGTCTGGGCCGTATTTTCCACAGGCTCGGGGACTTTGAAGGATTCCACCTTGGTTTTGAGGAGTGTGAAATTTGCTTTAGTGAAGTTTTTCACTGTGGTTTTCTGGGCAGGGGGTGGGGTCAGGATGTGAATATCCAGTGAGATTAGTTTATGGTCTGATCTTACCAGTGAGGGATACACTTCTGGTCTGGAGCATAGAGTCCCCATTTTGGTGATGATCAGGTCCAGTATGTTTTCCCCTCTTGTGGGAGTGGTAACAAGTTGTTCCATAGCATTTGAGTTTATAAATTCTAGGAACCTTTGGGCTAGGGTGTTGGAGCTAGAGTAATGCTCCCAGTCTATGTTTGGGTAGTTGAAGTTGCCCAATATAATGGTGTTTGGAGAGACCTTCATATTTTCCAGTGTTCTCAGGAAGGCTGAGTGGGGTTCCTGGGTTTTGGAGGGTGGTCTGTAGCAGGCTATAAACTGGAAGGCAGTTTTACCCACTGTTAGTTGCACATGGATAGTCTCTGATGCTTCATGCTGTGCCACCAACCTGGAGGTGTGGGTATCTTTGACGAATATTGATACTCCCCCTCCTTTTGTGGTTTGGTCCAAGTTTTGGGGCCGAAAAGCATGGTATGAGGTATAACCTGGTAGTGCTGGGGTGCTCTCGGGAGCCTTGAACCAGGTTTCTGTTACTGCACAGATATCGATGTTCTCCATGCTAAGAAGAGTTTCGAGTGCATGCATCTTGAGGTTTAGACTAGTGGCATTGAGTAGCATTACTCTTAGTTTCTTATCCCTTGTGATACCTATGGAGGTGGGTTTGTCTTTTGAGCTTTGCCTAAAAAAGGCACTATGGGGAAAGCAAGAGCCTTTGCCAATATCCGAAAGCCCAGGGGTGACAAGGTGCAAGCTGTCCCTAGCGAAGCATCGTAGCTTGTCGAGCATGTCATCCCAGGCTGACAGGCATTGGATCCCCTTTGAATGACACCAATACTTAAGCCAATTGTTGAAATTGATCATCTTGTCTTCATATTGTGTCATCATTCTTGGTGAGGGCAAGATGCTACTCAAGGTCAGGGTCATACCGGCCTGGGCGACATGCTCAGAGAGCTCCTCTATGTCTCTTTTCATGTAGTCCAGGGAGGTACGTCTCAGGTCATTCACACCAGCATGGACAATGACCGAGTCATATTTGTACTTGCCTTGGAGTGACCTGAGTGCTTGTGTTGTGTGGCGGATCCTAGCCCCCGACAGGCAGCTCACCGTGACCTTCTCCTTGTTCAGCCTGGTGAGCGGGACGTCAGTGTGCCTGATGATAGAGTCACCTATTGCAAGTGTATCAGGTGTGTTGTTTAGCCTTAAGGGCTGTGACTGTTCGGCACACTGGCTTTGTGAGCTATGTGTTGCACATGTTTTGTTTTGGAGTAGCGGTTGCTTGGGTGTCTGCTTTGGAGGTCTCTGCTGCTTAGGCAGATTTTTATTTAGAGCCTCTGAGTATGTTTTTGTGTGTTTATGTGTTTGGTTTGCTGTCATGGTAGGTCTATGTGAGACTGGAATTGTAGTGAGTGTGGTTTCCTTCTCCTCCTGACTGTTTACGCCAGTACTGAGTTGAGAGAGCTTAGCCTCCAGTTTGGCTATATGGTTGCATCTCTCACATGTGTTGGAACTTGTTGGGAGGATGAGAGGGTTGTCTGTGTACATGAGGCAGTTGTAACATTGCCTCAAGATTCCCAGATTCACCAGCTGGACCAGAGAGGAGATTGACAACTGATCTTTGGACATGCTAGAATAGTATTGGGAATTCCTTTATAATTGAAAAAAAGGGCCAATGGGGAACAAGGTACTCAAGGGGAGTTTGTGAGGGTGTAGTGCTTTTAATTTTTTAGTGCTGACTTATATAATTGCTTTAGTGAGCAAGTGCCAGGTAACTTAAATGCAATGTGTTACAGGAACTTAAATGCAAAAATGACAAACAGTAAATTTCTTTCAAGTGAAACAAGGAAATAAGTACAGTAAGCAATGCAGATATCACTAGGGATCCACAGAAGTACTGAAAAGCCACATTTTAGGTGGAATTAGCGTTTCAGGGAAATAACAAGCAAACAAACAACAAGCATACAAACAAAGCTAGATTCAGCAGGTCTGGATCTAGTCTATGCTGCAGCAAACAAGGTGTACCAATTTCAGTAAAAAACAGTTCAAATATGCAGGCACTATAAGCCTTTAACCAGAAATTCCCAGCTCAGAAGGGCAGAGTCCAGCCTCTCCTCCAATAAGAGTGCAGACCACGAACCTTCTTAATGTAAAATAACTGGCCTGAAGCCCAAGTGCTTAAACCAGAACTAATACACTTTTAGAATAACAAACACTGAGCCCTCAATCAGCAGTTCCCAACTTAGAAGGATGTAAGCTACCTGTCCTGCCACCACAGTGCAGGCCACAAACCTTCCTAATGTAAAACAACTGGTCTGAAGCCCAAGTGCTTAATCCAAAAGACTTAGAATGATAGCTACAATTTAATCAAGTTACTTCCAAGCATTAATAAATACAATTGAATACTTTAAAGAATGCCTGGATTAGTGCTCAAGTTATACAAACAAAGCTAGATTCAGCAGGCCTGGATCTAGTCTATGCTACAGCAAACAAGGTGTACCAATTTCAGTAAGAAGCAGTTCAAATATGCAGTCACTATAAGCCTTTAACCAGAAATTCCCAGCTCAGAAGGGCAGAGTCCAGCCTCTCTTCGCACAAGAGTGCAGACCATTAACCCTCTTAATGTAAAATAACTGACCTGAAGCCCAAGTGCTTAAACCAGAATTAATACACTTTTAGAATAACAGACACTGAGCGCTCAAGCAGCAGTTACCAACTTAGAAGGATGTAAGCTACCTGTTCTGCCACTACAGTGCAGACCACAAACCTTCTTAATGTAAAACAACTGGTTTGAAGCCCAAGTGCTTAAACTGAAAGGCTTAGAATGAGTTACACCAAACAGTAATAAATACAATTTAGTACTATTAAGATGACGCAAAAGCAAAATAAAGTAGGAAGAAACACAAATACAGTAAAAGCAGATAACATTTTTTTTTTTTTTTTTTTTGAGTTAGCAAATGAGATGGGCCCAGGAGTTACAGGACAGAAACAAGTGCAAATGCAAGCCTTCAAATCAGAAAGTTGAGAGAGATGGAAGACCGCCCAAATGGCCAATAACTACAAATTCTGGGCCAGAACCACTCCTTATGTGGTAGATAGGTTACCTAATGCTTACCACTCCCACTGATAAGATAGAAGGCTTCCCTCCAGCACAGAAAGGCTTGGGGGGCTCAGAAGCTTACAAACAGTCCTAGATACAGCAAATCTATATCTGGAACACTAATTACAGGAAAGGTAGGAAACAGGCTTACAATTTTTTTTTTTTTTTTTTTTTTTTTTTTTAGAAAAGTAGCAAAAACAGTAGTAAAAACAATTCACATGCAGTGCAAGCTGGCACACTTGAGTATGTAGCAATATTAGTCCACACACAGTTTGAAAAAATGTAATTAAATTAAAAAGGACTAAAAGCAAGTGCAGAAAGGGTTTATTAGGTAGAATGCGGTAAAGAGATGGGACTGGGGAAGTGTCCTAGATCAAATCTACAGTGGGGCGGGCACTGCAAAAGCCACCAAATTTAAACTACAACCAAGAACGGGGGGGGGGGATACAGTTTCAACAGAGATGTGAGGAATCACAGTGCAAATTATAAACCCAGAAAAATATATACTGAGCTCTGTATATTTGCAGAACAGTAAGACAACAGATATCTAAGCAACAATTTAGCTCTATAATACAGAATAATACAGAAAAATATACTCAGCTCTATATATTTGCAGATAGTCTTGTAAGGCTCTCTCTCAGTGCACAGATTCCAATTTAAATGCAGGCTGTTATTAACAGGTCAGATTAAGGGAACCTGGAGTTAAGCAACACACAAGCTATAAAAACCGGTTATATCAGCTGAAGACAAGGCAGAAAATGAGAGGGAGGGGGGAGACAGTTTCAACAGAGATGTGAGGAATCACAGTGCAAATTATAAAACCAGAAAAATATATACTGATCTCTGTATATTTGCACAACAGTAAGACAACAGATATCTAAGCAATAATTTAGCTCTATAATACAGAATAATACAGAAAAATATACTCAGCTCTATATATTTGCAGATAGTCTTGTAAGGCTCCCTCTCAGTATATAGATTGGAATAATATATTATGGTATACATTGTGTTTAAATATACAGTATAATATAACTAAACTAACTAGGTCAGATTTAATAAATCATTTATTTGATCACTTTAGGAAGTTTATACATATGGATATGGAATTAAAGCTCTGGTTCACAACATTAATTCCCTTCAGTATTACTAAAAACTTTCCAGACATAATTCATAGGGACATATTCATCTGTTGCAAACAGAAAAATCTAATTTGTTGGTTTCACTGCATAAAAAATCAAAAAGTTTTGGATTTACAATATATGATGTTATATGGGTTAGAGAAAGTGGCATTGACAAAAAGGCAGGAGTTAGAGCTGAATGTGGCAGAGTTAAAGATGTTAAGATTTGCACTGGTTGTGACGAGCATGGACAGGATTAGGAATAAGTATATTAGAGGGTCAGTCCAGGTTAGAAGGTTTGGAGACAAAGCCAGAAAGGCAAGATTATGTTGGTTTGGACATGTGCTGAGGAGGGATGCTGAGTATATTGCAAAAAGATGCTAAGGATGAAACTACCAGGTAACAGGAAAAGAGGAAGGCCTAAGATAAGGTTTATGGATGTCGTGAGAGAGGACATGCAGTTGGTTGGTGTGACAGAGCAAGATTCAGAGGACAAGAAGAAATGGAAACAGATGATCCACTGTGGTGACCCCTAACAAGAACAGCCAGAAGAAGATGATGATGATGTCAACTTAAAAATTAAATTCCCATGAATGGTTAATACTTCAGAATATACTGACATTCTCCAAGGATCTATGTAGGATAATAAATAATTCTTCATTCTCAACTCCACCTAAATTTATAAGTAGACTGTCTGAAATTATATATAATAATGAGAATATGAAGAATAGAACCTCTTACTTATATCATTTAATAAAAAACTACAAAACATTACTCAAAACATCATATTGGCAATTTATTACTAAAGGATATTTGATTCAATTAACACCAGAAAATAAATCAAACATACTGCTCTCAGTAAAATTAACCTCTTGTTCTCATTAATGGATAATATTTACCTGGAAATTCCTCCATAGATCCTTCTTAACTCCTGATCAAATTTCAAAATTCAGTGCTTCTAGTAAGGATTATGCTGGAGATGTCAACAGTTTGATAAAGCTGATTAGTCTCATATTTTCTACGAATGTATAAAAATTACACCCTTTTGGGAAAATATTAATAATTTTATGCAGGCGATCTATAGAGATAATTTTGTCATGACCAAAGCTTTAATATTGCTGAATATGACTTAAAGTGTTTTTTTTTTAATAGAACTAACCTCTACATTCTATGGGCAATACTAGCTATAGCTAGGAAATGCATAACTAAGAGGTGGAAATCTACCACAGTACCAAGCAGAGAAGAATTTCTATGTTTATTGAAGAAGACAGCTTTAATGGAAGTCAAAACCAAAGAATTAAGAATGTTTCCTATGCCATTAACTAATAATCCTTGGGAAAAAGTTTTGTCATTGATTGACACGTTACAAATGGACCTAACCTCCTCTTGAAACAATCACATCTTAAGTTAAATTTAATTATTTTTGTATAACTTGTTATCATTCATTTACACATCAGGCTGTATGTAAATCTGTATACAGTTAATTCTTTAACTAATATGATTGTATATTGTAATAAGTATTTATTTATTATTTCTTAATCATAATAAAACTTATCTGAGTAAAAAAAAGGACATAGCTTGTAGGGCTAAAGGGAGCAAATGTAGTATATCCCTAACCATTTTTGGCAGTGTGCATCATATCAAACAGACATTTACATAACTAAAATAAACTGAAATTATGTATTTAAAAGAAAATGCAAGATCCCCTCAGAAGGTAGTATACATATATATATATATATATATATATATATATATATAGGAGCTCTCGGATTATGTGGCCCAGGCAGGTATGACCCTAGCCCTGAGCAGCATCCTACCATTACCCAGAATGATACCACGGTACAAGCAGAAAATGATTAACTTCAACAACTGGCTAAGTTTCTGGTATCATTCTAAGGGGATCCAGTAGCTGTCTGCTTGGGATGACATGATTCACAGACCTCGATGCTTTGCCAGAGATGGCCTGCATCTATTATCTCTGGATTGTCAGATACTGGCACCCCTATAGTGCCTTTTTTAGGCGAGGTTCCAAAGACCAAATTACCAACGTAACAGCTATAAATAAACGCAATCTGAGGGTCATGCTACTCAATGCTAGAAGTCTAAATCTCAAGATGCACTTGCTCAAAGTACTTGTCAAAATGGAGAACATCGTCATTTGTGATGGTTTAAAGCAGCAGAAAGCAACCCTGCACTACCCAGGCTATAACTCATGCCACACCTTTTGGCCCCAGAACATGAACTGAAGCTGCAAAGGCAGTGGTGTCTCCATATTCATAAAGGATATGCACACCTCCAGACTAATAGCTCAGCATAACGCATCTGAGATACTTCAGGTACAACTAACATCAGGTAAGACGGTGATTCAGGTTGTAGCCTGTTATAGGTTCCCAACCATGTCCCAAGACTCTCACTCCACATTCCTAAGCACCCTGGAAGCTATTATGGTCCAACCCAACACTCTCATACTAGGTGACTTCAACTACCCCTCCATCAACTGGTAAAACTATTCATGCACTAATACACTGGCCCGATGTTTTCTTGAATTCATCAATTCCAATGCCCTAGACCAGCTCATTCTTACCCCTACTAGAGGAAGCAACATTCTTGATCTGGTTATTACTAACATGGACAACTGTTGCTCTACTCCAATAGTCAATTCCTCCCTGGTTATATCCGACCACAAACGAATCACCATGGAAATCCACATCTCACCCACAACCCCCACAAAGGCAACCACCATGAAAAACTTCTCCATAGCTGACTTTGGGCTCCTAAAAAGAGAGGTGGCTAACTTCACAGCACCCATGTCAATGGAAAATAGATGCATTACTGCCAAATCATACATCAGTGCACTGTACGAACATGTACATAAATGCATGGAAGTAGCCATACCCAACAGAACCAAGACGCTCTCCTCCAAAAAAAGGAAGCCAATCTTGTGGTCCTCTGCCATTACTCTACAACAGAAGGAAGAAACTGTTGCAGAAAAAAGGAAGTCCCAAGACTGGAAAAACAACCATATTAGCCTCAACAAACAGTTGAGATCCCTCATCAAAACCTCTAAAGCCAGCTATGATGGCAGAATTGCAGCAGACACTAAAAACAACTACAAAGCTTTCTATAGTTATATCAAGAATCTCCACAGCAATACCCAGGTTTGCTCAGAGTTACTGCACAATGGTACCTCCTATACTGAGCAAACAGATATTGCCAACATATTGGCCAACATATTCAGTGCCAACTTTACCCCCCCCCAAAGGACCAACCACAATACCGGAGGAATGCCAGGCACCCGGCATTATTGCAGCACAGGTTAAAGCTGCATTGTCCAAGGCCAAGAATACAGCTTCCATGGGACCTTACAATATCCCTGGATGTGTTCTACATGAACTACAAAGTGAACTGGCACCACATCTATGTGCCCATTTCAATCACTGCCTCACCACAGGCTTTGTCTCTACCAAATGGTGCACTGTTGCAGTCATTCCTCTCCATAAAGGGAGAGTGTCTACAGACCCTGGGAATTATCCCCCCACTAGCCTGAAGAGTCTGATATGCAAGGCCATGGAGTGCATCATCATGGACCTAATTAACAAGGATATAGGGAATCTCCAAACTCTACAGCCCATGCAATTTTGTTTTATGAAAGGTAGATCATGACTGCTCAACCTGGTTGACTTCTTTGAGTCAGTCGCCAGATCTGTGGATGAGGGCAAGGCAGTTCATACAGACTACCTCAATCTAGCCAATGCCTTTGATACCTTTCTTCACTCAGGAATTATTGCTAAACTCACCAAACTAGGCATCAACCCCTATATCAGTAGATGGGTTGCAAATTGCCTCACAGATAGAACCCACATTGTGAAAGTAGCTGACTCCAAGTCAGACTGCCAACCAGTCATGAGTGGAGTCCCACAGGGATTGGTCCTGGGTCATCTCCTGTTCGGCATCTACTTCTCAGAAGTCCGGGCCAACACTGAGGGACTCTGGCTGACAAAGTCTGCAGATGACTGCAAGCTGGGAGCCATTATTAACTCTCCAAGTGATGTAGACATCCTACAGAAAGGCCTCACTGAGACCAATAACTGGTGTCAAAACCATGGCCTTGAGCTTAATGCCAAAAAATGTATTGTCACCCCCTTTGGGAAAATCTCCGTTCCCACTAATTACCACATCAATGGGAGCCCACTGAGCACTGAAGGGTTATAAGAGATCTGGGGACACGGGTTGACAGCAACCTCTCCTTCAACCACCACATTGCCACTATGGTCAGAAAGACCTTTGTGGCACATCTCATTACAAGAGTTTTGTCCAGGAAGAAAGAGGTCATCATCTCTCTCTACTCTTCCCGCATTGGGCCAACCATTGAGTATAATATCCCATTTGGCATGTACCTCACTAGACACATGCAACAGCTGGAAAGGTCACAAAAGTACCTCACAAAGAGGATCCTAGGCCTTAAACACATGTCCTACATGGACAGACTCAAAAAACTCCAGATATTCTCTGTCTCATATCATCTACTAAGAGGCAATCTCTACTTGACTTGCAAAGCCATTCCTGACCCAGCTCTGTTAGAAATACTACATCTAAAGAAATCCCAATCCCTCCACACCACATTTTCCAGAGACCTCAAGCTCATTACCACAATCAACAGAACATGCAGGAGGGGCAGGTTCATAACCCAGAGACTGCCTATGCTCTGGAATAGACTTCCCATACATGTCAAGCAGAACACCTCAGTGACCCTCTTCAAGATAAATCTTGATGAGTGGATGGGAAATAGAGAGTTCACCCTAGGGATCACTCCAGTGGCTCTACTTGATAGAGGGAATGGGAACTAATGTCCAGTGGCACGATGTCAGGGCTCTTCCATGGGATAGGCTTGTAAAGGCTCCAGGGCAGGGCCATTAGGCTAGTATGCACCTATGAACCTATATAAATATATATATATATATATATATATATATATATATATATATATATATATATATATATATATATATATATATATATATATATATATATATATATATATATATATATATATATATATATATATATATATATATATATATATATATATATATATATATATATATACATATATATAACACTTATGCACGAATGTGCAAAGTCCTGAATCCATAGTCACCAAACATATATTAACGAAAGCGTTTTCACCAAAAAAGCGCTTTCATTAATATACGTTAAAAAAAAAAAAAAAAAAAAGAAAGAAAGAAATCTACATTTATGCAGGAGGGCAAAGCCCCCCTGCACCCCTCACACCCCCCTAGTTTAATATTCTCACTCCAAGACCACACTACAGTGAGGAAAAGGGAATGTTCCCTTATCCACACCATAGTGTGGTGTCGCAAACAGGCATACTTATGTGAAAGTGCTTCTTCGGTGAAAAGCACTTTTGCGCAAGTATGCCAAACCGAAATTCGTTTCGGTGATTTTGTCTTCGGAGATCTGTATGGATCCCATATATATATATATATATATATATATATATATATATATATATATATATATATATATATTTTTTATATATATATATATATATATATATATATATATATTTTATATATATATATATATATATATATATATATATATATATATATATATATATATATATATATATATAGTACATATGTATCTCTAAGCCTGAGTTTTAGTTTTCTTTGCAAGGAAGAGTCTTTCCTATGCTATGGAAGACTTCATGGAACAAATGAAATTCCTTCTAGTAGGCTGGAGTGACTTTGAGTTTCTGTGTTGATTAACAGCCCCGTTGTTAACCGTAGACACTATAGGGCAGCCATGGTGATTTTCAGCTTGGGTGCCTTCTGTGTGGACTCTGCATGTCCTCCTGTGGTCTTGTGAGTTTCCTCTGGGTGCTCCAGTTTCCTATCACATTCCAAAGACATGCAGTAGATTGGACACTCAAAACTGGCCATAGGTGCAAGTGAGTGGTACAAAGGAGCTGGCATGGCTAGCCACCCGGTAGTGTAAACTTGGCTCAAGATACTTGTCACTGTTGAAGTGATACCCAGACCCCATGTAAAAAAAGGGATTGAGGGTGGATCGATGGATGGATGTTAAGTGTAGAAAAGCAATTAGTAGAGATGCCATACTACATAAACATTTATTTAGACCTAATGGCCTATGGATCTCATTCTTGACCAGATTCAGTTTTGCAGAAGATTGAAAGACTCTTGAAACTGGATAAGTCTACCATTTCTTACAGGCAGTATTTACAACAGTGCCCCAATTTATCTGAACCACTAAACTGATGAATTATTCATTACCTGAAAAGACATTATTTCCTCTTCATCGGTGTTGCCAGTCATCAATTATATGCACCTGCTAGACAGGGGTCCAGGGAAGTAAATTCTGTGGGAAGAAATAGCCAGGGAATTGTTATGGCTAGGTTTGTATAGGCCCTAGGGCTGATAGCCTAGTACCAACCTATGAACCTATAAAAAATTCTGACTTTTTATATTATTACGGACCTGTAATCACTTGCCTTCTATTGTTCTAATTATTTCCGTCTTGTATATAAATACACTGCATGATAACTACTATACAATCATCTAAACTACCCTTGCAATCCAGCCTTACTAGCTCACACAATCACTACACTGCTGTCCACAACCACTAAATCTACTTACAACATACCCTGCCAGTCCCTACCTAACAAATTCTTTATACACTATATTTATTAACTGTAACCTGTTAACCCTCTATTACTTTAAATTATATATTTGTTCAGATGTGGGGTATCAAAGAGCATACATCTTCTTTTTTATTTTTTTAATTTGGTTTTAAAACAATACATATTGTTCCTGTATATGATTCCATTTGCTTGCATCTCTTTGTGCCCAGATTTTCCTCAAAAGTAAACAGGCATGTAAAAAATAAATGTTCTTTACTTAAATAATTATACTTTTATGTCCATATCATTTTGCTGCTGTTTTTTCTCTGTAACTCACCTAGCAGCTAGTATAATTTGCAGTTTTTCATGCATAAGCATTTTTCCCCAGAGTCTTATTGAAAATGAAATATATTCAGTTCCATCTATGCAAGACTGAGCATGTCTCAAAACTGTCTGCACCTTTCATTTTCAGATAAAATGAGTTTATTTTATTCCAGCTTAATGTCAATGATTAGGTGATGTTAATTATAAACTGCTGATGTTGCAGAGAAATTAAAGTCTTACAAAATATTTTTATGAGGTTTAGCACAAAATCATGTTAGATGATATTAAAATACAGTACACATATAAGATAACAGAACTATATTTTAAGTAATATTAAAATAGGTATAGGGATTAAGTTTCCATCTCATTCTTATTAAGAGAGGTAAAAATGTTTTAGAAGCACAAAATTAAGACAGTTAATTATATCCTTCAGCTGACAGCAGCCAAAGAAAACTTCTGCTGTGATTATGGTTTTATATAGCTATATCTAATACATAATATATAAAGATCACACACACACACACACACACACACACACACACACACATATATATAATATATATATATTATACAAACATATATATATATATATATATATATATATATATATATATATATATATATATATATATATATATTTCATCATGCATAGTACAACAAGAACAGAATTTGAATTGTAAGGATTAATATGTTTGGCCAAAGTAAAACATTGCATTGATGTGTGATTTTTATTATATCCATGTTATATTCAAGTAGTGATTTCTTAAGAAAAACAGAAAAGAAGACTACCTCAAAATAAGTACAAGGTAAGAAAATAAAGAAGTTGGAAGGGATTAAGCCTTGTGCTACATCTATAAGTTGTGTAATGTAAGCTACAGAAAAAAAACAGACATATTATGACTCTGAGATATGGTACACTATACTACCCGGACACTGACTTTCATTCCATTCACTACCAGAACTTCAAACAAAAATGCAACCCGTCAATTTTGTTTATACTTACTCTCATTTTGCTAGTCTCATCTGACTGTTGTTTAAGGTATGTTTTTATCACTTATCATATTGGCAATGGAATAATTTGGAATTCTTTTATGTTTTGGTCTTGTTAGCAGATTCATTCTGTACCTCTTTGGAATTCTTAGTGGCCAGTGAAACTTATATACAGAGGACTGACTGATTGTCTCATTAAAAGGCAGGATGACATGTTATGGGTGAAATGCATCAACAAATGCCAGTTTTTCTTTGAGGTTTATAGTGTAAACTTTACACAGTGCTGCAGACAAGCTAGGAATAGAGGTTGAAATACTGGCATTTCAATTTAGCTGGATACTTGTAAGTAGGTGACTATTAAGCAGAGAAATGAGATGAACTGCATAGGACATTGTGTTTATATCCTGTATTTCTCACAGAAAGAATATGGGGTATAAACACAATGTCCTTTGCAGATTGCCTCAGAGCCATATTTCTATACTCCATTTCCTACAGATTGCTATCAAACAATTTATGCCTGGCATACAACCATCCCTAGATCTTGCTCTGATGGAACTATTGCATATTTGCAAAATGAACATTACCAGAACTACTAGATCTAAAGATTTAAACTTTGCCTGCAATTTAAAAAGGGCATGTTGATGGGACAGGTATGTATTTCTGAGAATCTCCATTCTTTGGTATAGGCTTCCCATCCATGTTAAACAGATAACTTCCCTAAACCTATACAAGTTCAACCCGGACCAGTGGATGGGAACTCAGAATTTCACCATGGTCTGACACCTATATCTCTGATGGACAGAGGCAGCCATTTAATCATGCCCTAAGTAACAGACACTCCCTTAAAAAAGAAAGAAAAAAACTCCAAGACACAATAACTTGTGGGATACATTTGGATAGCATAAAGATCCCAGTGGTCATTAGCCTAGTATACAGCAAAGAATCTATGAATCTATGGAGTGTAGCTACATGTGTCATAATATTAAGGTTGTATAATACAGTGTATACAGAAGTATCTCTTTAGGCAGTGTAAAGATATCAACAGCAGTATTTACTAGTCCTCAGTTGAAGTACAGAGAATGCAGTCTTAAGAATGCTAAGCAGGAAAGACAAACAGGGTGTGAAACATGCTTTAGAATTACTATTAAACTCCAACATTTTACATATACTTCATCCAGTTCCTTGGACTGTACAGTCCCTTGCAGTAATGCTTGTGCAGTTGTACTCATGAATCTCATGAAGGAAGCAGCTGCCTACAACAAATTAATTCTAATCATTAAATTATTTGTTTTGTTTTGGAGTACAAGCAACTCAGTGATTTTCATACTTAGTTGCCTTCAGACAGTCTTATTCCTTCATATATATGGAATTATTTTCAGACTGTGTTCCCACTTGTATTGAACTATTCCTGTCAGCATTCTAAAGTGCTGCAATATCCCACAGTGTTTTACATTTTTGCCACTTTGTTACATGGGACTTTGTTACCTTGCCTATACATTTATCTCTTGTGCAGTCTCCTTGCAGGATGATGGTCGAATGATGCTGAAGATCTTGAATTCTTCTGTCGTTGTCCCTGCCATTACTGACTTTACATAGGGACCAGTTTTACTTTAATGGGGCCCCCTGGTCTGCAGTGTTCTTTAGTGAAATGAGATTTGGACTTTGCCTTTGTGGTTTACAGCTATGGTGGATGAGCTATTGGAATTATCCTAATCTAACTAATTAGGTAAATTCTACTTATTTTCCTTTTGCCTGCCTTTGTTGTTTTTTTTTTTTTTTTTGCATACCTTTATGCATCAACATCATGAAACAACCTTTGAAATGTTTACATGTATTTAAATGTTACTATATGCCTTAAAATGAAACATAGAATCACTACAAATTGTACAGGGGCATCCCTGAATAAAAATCATTTCACTAAGTAATTTTATTTTTGAAATACACCCACAGTAAATTGAGTAGGTCTAAATTACACATGTTAAAATGACTGCCATGCTTTTCTTCAGTTTGTGCTTATGTGCTTACTGGCAGTTTCTGATACTGTGCTCGGCCTTAAGTCTGTAGACTCGGAATACCTAGGAATGCTGGTTTGTTGCTGACCAAGTGGACCACCAAAGTTGTTCCAGTACTACTTAGATTGTGTTGTTTACTCACTGTGTGCTCTCTCTGATCATACAACATAACTTCATCCTACCCCCCACATTTTGCGTTGTGATTATATATATATATATATATATATATATATATATATATATATATATATTATTATTATTATTTTTTGCATTATTTTTTTTTTTTTTACTTCTACGCTGTATAAAATGCCATGTACTTTTTATCTTTACCTCTGGGCTGAAAATGAAATAGGTCAAATGGAATAAGTTCAAGATAAAATAATAAATAATAAATAGTTAAATTATTCTACAACTGTTTCCATCTTCAGCCTCTGGCTTTAATAACTGCTTTGTTGTTATCCCCATAATGCTGATTCAGGGAGAGTAAAGCCCTAGTCACAGTTTATAAGAACATTTCATCTGCCATTTACAGTTTAATTTGGCTTTTTTTTTATTACTATGCTTATTATATAATGAACACTAGATGGAATGTTTCACAAAATTCGGTACTTTTCCATTATTGGGGCAACAAGTACTCCCAATTTCATTTTGTTTTCACGGGACAGTCTCAGACTAACTAAAAGGAAATGAAAAGTGATGTTCGTCAGCCAAATGGGAAAGAAATGAAGCACTGTGGGAGTGCTTAAACATATAACTGGTACCAACATGCAGAAATTCAAGTATAAGGAAATGTTAACAGCTCATAAAGAGAAAATATTACAACCCATTCGTACCACACAGTCACATGCACACTCACTTCTAGGCATGTTGAAAAGCCAGTGCATTACAGGTATATGTTAATTAAAGACCACTAAGATCACTACAGTCTATTTATTTATTTTTTTTGGGGGGGGGGGGGCATTTGACTATTAAGACTGTGGTTTAAGTTAAAAAAAGATATGTACAAGCATTTTTTTATTTTCCATTTCACCCTGTTTCAAAGTGTGACCATGGCATTTACCTGACATTTCACACAATCTGATTAATGTGTGTCCCATGTACATATTCCTCA
>NC_056729.1:994838494-994945994 GCF_019279795.1 Protopterus annectens
TCTAGCACATGTTGCTGTTACCTAATCACATCATCCTTCCTATCAAAGTACATCCCTATTATATTTATTTCTCTCTCTAAAAATATATATTCCTTATGTTAATAGAACTTTCAAATCCTGTATTTTTCTTTTTGTTTAATTTCAACCTCATTTTTTTCTGACTTCTCACTTCTGCAGTCACTTTCTTAAGCCATCCTCTCATTCCTATTCATTAACACAAACTCATATGCATACACTGTAAAAACAGGTAACTGTATACCTTCTTAACCTACTTTGACACATCTACATGAATTATTCCACTCTTCATTATAAGTGCACTCATAACTTGTGGAAAAAGTCCACTAGCTGAATATTCTTGTTTCATCACTCCACTGTTATTTATTCACTAAGTCATTAATTCATCCTCACCCTGTTGTACGTTTTATTATACACAAATTTTAATATCCTCACGCCCTACTCCTTTTATATTTCCCACATACTATCATGATTAATACTGTCCGTAGCTTCCTTAACATCACATACCACTATTTTATACTCTGTTAACCTGTAGTACACAACCTCTTTATATAAAATTAGTAAATCCTTTTTGCTTTCTTCCATCTATTCCATCATTCAATATAAACTTTAAATTTTTACACTTTCATGTCTGTACACTTTTCATAAAACACTTATAATCCACATTATTTTTATTTGTCTCCAAATCCTTGTTTCCTTTTTTCTTCCCCCCTGGATTTACTAAACTTCTGTAGTCCTGCATGGAAGGGCCCATTTAGGAGCAGGATGGCAGCGCGCCAAGCATATTAAGAAGGCGCGCTGCACGAGCTCATAGGCTTACACAGAGCGTGTACGAGTGTAGGGAGTGTGTCTGAGAGCAGAGCTCTCAGAATAAACACGCCCCTGCAATGCGGAACAGCAGAAAATGGTAAGAAATGAGCGAGACCATTAATAGGTGTCCACATATCCCCACCAACAGTCCCCCAAGTGTACAACAGCAACAGTGTATACAAATTAAATGAAGAAACCCATGTATTTATAAATTTAAAAATCTGAGTATAGTTAACCATAGGTGAGCGGGTGTGCCCATCGCTTAGCTACGGTTAAAGTAGCTTAAAAGGCTGAAGAGGATAACAAGGAAGATATATGCAAATTAAACAGCACATCAATAGTGTAGTGGGCAAAGCAGTCGCCTAACGAGCAGACATCCCCGGTTTGAGTCCCACTGCAACACAGTCCATTTTACATGGCAAAGCATGTTATAACTAATATTTTTGTTGCAATACCCACTAAATAACACATATTTATGAACTGGAGTACTGCAGGAAATGCACACGTGAAGTATCTGTGTCAGAAAGACTAAGGCACTAGTAAGCAGGTTTAAGCACAAATAAGCAGTAGTAAACATATATAAGCACTAGTAAGCATGTTTAAGTGTGTTTGGGTGAGGGTAAGCACTGCCTGCACAGATTAAGCAATGTGGAAGCTGAGTACAAGAAACTGTAACCAGAAGTGAGCTTACCTCCACACAAACCCGCTTACAACTGCTTTAAAGTGCCTTAATTACTCTGTATCTAACGACCTGTGTTATGCCCAGCAAGAAAATAACCAGCCTCTGCAAGGATCGAACCAAAGATCATGTACACCATACACAAACTGATTTACCACTAAGCAATGCGAGTTATATGTAAATCACGTTTTCAGAAAAATAATATCCAGCCCAGTCATGTAACAGTACAGAGAATGTATACCAACATCTAGATGTATGTATATGTGTGTGTGTAAATATATTATCTATAAACAGATACAACATATCTACATCTATATACATACATATATATATATATATATATATATATATATATATATATATATATATATAGATATATATATATTCAGAAATATATATATATATATATATATACATATATACATGCAAATGCCGACATCTGCACATATATATATATGTCAACAGCTATATGTCCACATATACACAGCAAGTTACATATATGCACGCAGATATATATCTCCGTAGATATATACGGACATAGTTATAAATATGTAAGCAAATATATATACCTATGTAGGTATATATGGCCATACATCTGTAGATAGCAATGGTAGATTAATGGCAATATATATGTCCAGATGTACCATTAATGGGGTTGAGAGGCCCCAAACAATATATGTCTTGTACGAATTGGCATACCCTCCCCACAGCCACACACATATGCCCTGCAATACATTACCAAGTTTATTTTATTTTATTTGTTTTATTTAAATTTGGATTTAAATTATTTTTCTTTTATTTATTTTTTTTTTAGATTTCATTCCACTCTCCCCCACCCACTAGGTGGGCCGACCAGTACAGGCCCATCCAACCCAGCCTCTCTTCAATCCATATTTTCTTTACCCACAGTTCTGCCCCCCCCCCAACTGCACACACACAGCACCCATCCCTTCTCTGGTTCCCGGCTCATAGCAACCACACCACCACACTTTGCCCACCCTCCACTCCTCCTCCCCTTGGGACTCATCTTGTACGTTGTCCCGACCCAAGTATCTTCAATCTTCCACACGCTGTAGTCCATGCACATATGAACACTGCCATGATTACCTTTGGAGACATGAGGTTACTGCAAAGAAAGACACCTCATACTTGGGTCGTCCAGCATGGGACGAATTTTTACTTGGTAATAGCAATAGACTTCACAGGTGACTTTCTTTACACCAATGGTTTTATTTTTAGGTATTGCTAAGCATACGTGGTATACAAGGTTGCCCGGTATGCACACAATACCTAATAGGAACATCTAATTCAAGTATATGGGAAACACATGACACTTGTATACACATGGCACTACAGGTTCCCCTCCTGATAACTAAATTATTTTCTAATGAAGATGCACACAGCACCTTGCAGGACTACTGGTAACTGAATCACCTCTTTATTATAATGATAATGAAGATGCACACAGCACCTCGCAGGACTACTGGTAACTGAATCGCCTCTTTATTATAATGATAATGAAGATGCACACAGCACCTTGCAGGACTACTGGTAACTGAATCGCCTCTTTATTATAATGATAATGAAGATGCACACAGCACCTTGCAGGACTACTGGTAACTGAATCGCCTCTTTATTATAATGATAATGAAGATGCACACAGCACCTTGCAGGACTACTGGTAAATGAATCGCCTCTTTATTATAATGATAATGAAGATGCACACAGCACCTTGCAGGACTACTGGTAACTGAATCGCCTCTTTATTATAATGATATTGAAGATGCACACAGCACCTTGCAGGACTACTGGTAACTGAATCGCCTCTTTATTATAATGATAATGAAGATGCACACAGCACCTTGCAGGACCACTGGTCTCACAGTATTATTGGTTAAGAACTGTGTTGGTAATTTAAATAAACAGCTCAAAATATTGTATTTAAACAATGATAAAATGGTTTCGTTTAATAATGAAACGTCTTTCTGAAGAAGTCTTGATAATAAAGAAGACAAAAGCACTAAATAATGCAGGAGTTTCGGGTGTTTTCTCTTCATTTTGAATTTGTTTTGAATGCTTTTGTGTCACAGAGTTTGTTCATCTTTAATGATAATTATCTTCGTTTTTCGTGTGGTCTGGTAACATTATATATATATATATATATATATATATATATATATATATATATATATAGATATATATAGATATATATATATATAGATATAGATATATACATGTGACTACACATACACCATGCATACATATGTACATTAAGATATGTATGTAGTAGGTGCACACAATATGGTATACCCACTATGCCTACAGTGTACACCCTAACAACTGGACACTGGATGACCCACTTATACAAATGACATTTGTTGCCTACAACATATACCCACAGAGAGGTCATAGGATAAACACCACACACAGGTTTGCAGAAATAGAATACCTTTATTTGTGCACTATTACAGAATTACATGCCATGTCATATAGCTGTTCAACACTGGCATCCATATCAACAGAGTAATGCAACTGTGAAATAGTTATACTAATGCAGTAGTCTGGAGAGGTCCACAACTGTTGCTGTCCAGGCCAAGCCCTTCAAATCATACATGAGTAAGGACAGACTGGATCACAGGATACCGCACAATCAACAGTAAGTGATGCAGGTGTATAGTCCAGCAGCCTCTATCTACACTCTGTACACAATCGCTAGGTGATAAAGACTTCAGTTGACCAAATGGGATGTAACTGTTACATAACAAGGCATAACTGACACCATCACAGGCATGCTGGCACACAGAACAGTCTGTATTGCAGGAGGCAGTAGGCCTGCAGTAACCCACTATATGTAAGTAATGTCAAGATAGGTGACATGTATGGTACTGTACATCCAGATACCTTAAGGTAGCTCACCCCTGATATGCCCACATGTTGTAACAGCCTAGGTGACGTATGGTGCAGCCCCCCTAGACTCATTAATACAGGGACATATATACCACTGTTACATACACTGGCATCTGGAGTGCATAAGGGCACACATGTATTGTGTAGGTGAAGCTCACACATATATGGCCCCAGCCCCACTGTATATGTGGGGGATACAACAGCAGTGTACTGCTGGCAGGCATGGCAGTGTGGTATATGTATATGTGCATATGTATAGGTTCATATGTAGGTAGGTACTAGGCTATTGGCCCTAGGGCCCATACAAGCCTAGCCAAAAAATGTACCCTGGATTTCGCCACCCAAGAAATTTATTTTCCTGTGCCCCTGTCGAGCAGAGCCACAGAAGTGATCCCCGGGGTGAATTTCTCATTTCCCATCCAATCATCAAGATGTTTCTTGAAGAGTGCTAATGAGGAGCTCTGTTTGACATAGATAGGTAGTCTGTTCCAGAGTATGGGAAGTCTCTGGAACAGGAATCTATCCCTCTAGCATGTTCTGTTTATTGTGGTGACAAGGTTTAGGTCCCTAGAGCGTGTAGCTCGGAGGGATTGGGATTTCTTTAAGTGGAGCATGTCCAACAGCTCTGGGTTTGACATTACTTTGTATGTTAGGCAGAGATCGCCCCTGAGTAGGTGATATGCGATGGATTAAAGCTGTAGTTTTTTGAGACGGTCTGCATAGGGCATCTGTTTGAGGCCAGCAATCCTCTTTGTGAGGTATTTCTGTGGTCTTTCCAGTTGTTGTAGATATCTTGTGAGGTACATACCAAAAGGGGCATTGTATTCTATAATGGGTCTAATGAGTGATGAGTAGAGGGGAACAATGACCTCTTTTTTTCTGGATGAGAATCCTTTTGTGATGAGATTTCCTGACAACTGTGGCGATGTGATTATCAAAGGAGAGACTACTGTCCACCTGTGTCCCAAGGTCTCTTATCACATTTTCAGCATTAAGTAGACTACCAGCTATGTGGTAGTTCATGGGTGCAGAGTTTTTACCAAAGGGGATGACAATACACTTTTTGGCATTGAGCTTCAGGCCATGGCTTTGACAGCAGGTATCTGTCTCAGTGAGGCCCTTTTGTAGTTTGTCCATATCGTTAGAAGTTTCGATTATGGCTCCTAGTTTGCAGTCATCTGCAAACTTTGTTAGCCAAAGACCTTCTGTGTTGGCCTGCACTTCAGAGAAGTAAATACCAAACAGGATAGGACCCAGGACTGAACCCTGTGGTACTCCACTTGTCACTGGTCTGAAGTTGTATTTGGAATCCGCTACTTTCACAGTGTGGGTTCTGTCCGTGAGCCAGTTGGCAACCCATCTTGTAACATAGGGATTTATACCTAGTTTAGTGAGCTTATCTATAATTCCAGAGTGGGGGATGGTGTTGAAAGCCTTGGTGAGATCTAGATAAGCTGTGTGAACCATTTTACCCTCATCTATGGCTTTGATGACTGCTTCAAAGAAGTCAATCAGGTTTAGGAGACATGATCTGCCTTTTACAAATCCAAACTGGGTAGGGTCCAGAGTTTGGAGATTACCAGTGTCTCTGTTTATGAGTTCCATGATGATACGTTCCATGGCCTTGCAGTCCAGGCTCATCAGGCTAATGGGGCAGTAGTTCCTGGGGTCTGTCATGGCTCCCCCTTTGTGGAGTGGGATAACCATCATGGTGCGCCATTCAGTGGGTACAAAGCCTGAGGTGAGGCAATGACTGAACATGGTACTTAGGTAGGGTGCCAGTTCATTCTGTAGTTTGTGTAGAACGCAGCCTGGGATATTGTCAGGTCCCACGGATGCTGTGTTCTTGGCTTTGGAGAGTGTGTTTTTTATCTATGCAGCCGTGATTATAGGAACTTTGCATTCTTCCGGTATAGAGATGGGCCCTCTAGGGGGTGAGAGGGGGGGTAAAGTTAGCACTGAACCTGTCTGCTAGGATGTTGGCAATATCAGTTGGTTCTGTATATTTAGTGCCATTGTGCTGTAACTCAGAGCAGATCTGAGTGTTCCCATTTAGATTCTTGACATAGCTATAGAATGCTTTGTGGTTGTCTTTAGAGTCAGTGGCAATTTTGTTTTTGTAACTAGCTTTGGAGGATTTTATGAGGGATCTCAGCTTCTTATTGAGGTTGACCAGGGAGTTCCTCCAGTCATGGGATTTTACTCTTTTTGCAACAGTTTCTTTCTTCTGTTGTAGAGTTTGTTTATACATCTCTATCTGTTTATGTGTCGACATATACTGCTCTGTATATGTATATATCTGGGTGTGTATAGGCATATCTATGTACATATACACACCCATCTATATATGTCGATATGTACATGTATAATTATCTATATAGTTATCTGGATAATCATATGTACATATATATTCACCATATGTCTTAAACATGGGGTGTAGCCCTACCCCAGCCCCTATAGTCCCACCTTTGTAGTGCAAGGGGATGTCATGTGTGTATATCAGTTATATTAGCAGACTATAGCTACTGTAATAGGGATTGTCTTCACAGACATGGTATGTGTGGGAGGTCACATCTGCTTTTCACATGTGCACCATTGGCTACTGACAGACATCCTAAGGACATCATAGTACAGTACCGCTGCAAGCATGTAATGCTCCTGTGGACTACAGCAGAGATATTGGCCAATAGATGTGGACATTCTGACACACTCTGTACAGTCCAGAGGTATACACAGAACCCCTTAGTGCAGAACATGTGGACCAAGCCTGACAATATGGATGTTAACAACCATGTAGATGGGTATAACACATGATGACTGGTATACATTCGCTCCCATAGGTTAGGCATTCATACACCTCTGTCTGTCCTGACACATAATAACTGCTGGTACAGAGGTGCCATGGTCACATATTCCCACTAGATATTGAGATACATCTGTACAGCATTTCACCACACTGTCTGACATACATGACTGTTAAGGGAGGCCCAGCAGAAGTACATCTGGAAAGTATCTGGACATGACACCTTCCTGGGTAAGTACACTAAGCTGCTAGGCATGCAACAAAGCACTGTGCAGGCCACAGGCAGACTGGCTAAACACTGGCCTGCATCTCCTATGGGGGAACGAACATGTACCTGCATATATAGCAGGCTCTATAGGCATGTCACAGCACAGGTTAAGATACACCTGTGTGAAAGTGCATAACTACAACCAATGTGAACAATGCCACAGCCACATATGGTAAGCTAACATAATATTACAGTATATGGACTATCTGTTCAACACCATCCTCATGTACCTCTCACACACTGACCTTACATATACTGGACCACAACACAGTGTAGTCTGATGCCCATCTGTGGTATGGGTCATGTGTGTGTATGGCCCTACAAACATGGAAGCCAATATGGTAACATAAAGTGGAGCAGCATGTAACATCAGATAGGATGGGGCCTAGGATGATGACATCTACCACAGTCTGTACACAGGCCAAGGTACCTATTAACAATACACACACTGTCGGCATTCGCGATATGTACACGGACCTCAGTACTGTACAAACAACCACAGAATGTCCAGGTCATGTCATCAAATATAACCCCTACTGTACATAACATGTGTAGCATTCTGATATCTCACTGACTTGTTATCAGATATGATGACACTAATGATGGTGTACAATACATATGCACCTCCTAATGCACAACATATGTACAAAGGTTGACAGAGTTGTGGCTGGAAGCACATACACAGGGCCAATATTGACATGTTGCTGTGATAACCACATACATTTATTGTTGTAACAGGGTTTGTTGCAACATATGTCCTATGAGGGATATGAGGTCAGTAACTGTCACGGCTTCCACCAGCTACAAACTGCAATCCTCACACTACCTTCTGCACTTCACAGATAGATGCTCTGTGGGTAACACATGAAACCAAAGGCACAACAGACTATCCAGTCTGCAGATGACCCTACAGATGGGGATTCCTCATAAACATAGAACTGACATGGCAGGTACTAAAACATATAGGACAGCCATATCCACACACACAAACCAACATTACTCCAAATGCAGTATAGCAGCACATACAGTCTGTAGTCAAGTCAGGCACATCCCCCTCCTGTGTGTTGCCCTGTTTCCACAGTGTATGCTGTTAGATGTAAGGCCCCAATCCATCTGAGGTGCTGTTTGTCAAACAACAGCACTAGTTCCTGCTTACCGTGAATGAAAAGGACCAACACCAACATGATGTCCCTAGATATTGGAGTGTGTTTACATGCAATTGGCTATGGGAATGTTACCACAGCTGTTCCACATGCAATCAGCTACAGGATGGCTGCAATTCATGAAGAGGTCATCAGCTGATCATGAGCATCACTTAAAATGCACATGCTACTTCCTAAGAAAAGCAGGTGTAGATCTCCACATCCACCAGTGAGGGAGTGAGAGAAGCAGACAGAGGCATTGACAAGTTAAGGAGTGGTGGGAGAGTAAAACCTAAGCATGTTTGTGTCACACACCTACCTTCACAGGGTATCAAACCCCTGATGACTATATAGTGCTATTACAGTCCTATGCAGTTATTGGATGGGCCATATAGGCTACCTGTTGCAGAGTCCTCAGAACATATATGTGATGGTGAGTGACATATGCAACAGGGATATGGTAGCTATATGGTAGCTGAAGTACATGTGTCTGTCTGCAAGAACAGATGCCAGCATCAACACAGCCACACTCTCAGAGGGACGCACACACATTGGTACTTTCCCATGTTGTGTGCACAGATTATTATCAGATGTGCGAGTCTTGGCCACCTGTGGCAGGAACTGGCAATGGGCAGCAGGTTACCCCTGCACCTACATTGATAGCATGCTAACGACATTCCCTGGTGTCACTGGCATCTGTCCATACAGGGCATGTTTATAGGCATGGTATGTCCTTTGTGGGTCACATGTGATAGCACCACAGGTGTTGCAGGTGTCCAGGGTGGAACATGGTGAAGGTGCACTGTCTGCATGTATGTGCCTATTGAACAGATGGACAGGGTGTCACTGCATTCACTCCATACTTACTATCAGTCACCAATATGCAGTGTACTACACACATATTAGCTTTTGCCTCAGCATGTGTGTGTGTATGAGACATGGGGTGAGAGTGTGCTCTGGGTAATATTGGGGTTGCTAACTGTGATTTCCTGGCCTTGATGGCACATGTATGGGTAGAGATTTTCACCCCAGCCTCTCGGCTATTTCACATCTGTTATCTCTATACAGTGGACATTGTGATATATATACTAGGGCCACCATATAAGAAATTTGCAAAACCCGATCTACATTGGGTCCAGGTGTCACACACTCACACCCACCTCCATACAGAAGATGAGTTACAAACACGTACACACCTGGCATGTCTGGGAGTAGAACCCCTACCTAACTAATTTATTACATTGCAGCACTACACAGGTATTGCACGCGCCATGGAGATTACTAGAATAACTCTTCCCCAAAGGTGCATATCACATTGGCTGACATCAGCAGGATAGCCAAAGTAGGGCATTTGACATGTACCGAGTGTGACTAGCCTAAAATGCATTGCACCCTACACAGACATTGGAACACACACAAAACATCCACTGCCAATTTCTGTGGGTATAGAACCCCTAACAGAGGTCTATATCACACTACAGCATGGAGTTGTTATAGGATTCATCACAGGGATTACTGGAAAACTCTTTCCCCAAAGATCTATATCACATTGGCTGACATCAGCAGGATTGCCAAAGTAGGGCATTTGACATGTACTGAGTGTGACTAGCCTAAAATGCATTGCTCCCTACACAGACATTGAAACACACACACAACATCCAGACTTGCCATGGGTTGGAAGAGAACCCTACCAGAGTACTATATCACACTACAGCAGTACGGAGGTATGGCACTCACAACGGAAATTACTGGGCTGCAACCTTCCCAAAGGTGTATTTCTGGGTGGATGACATCAGCAGCCTTGCCAAGGTTGAGCTTTTTATCTTGTAGGGAGTATGACTACCCTAAAAAACATTGCTCCTCACACAGATAGAATCAGGCAGACACAAACACATACCATGATGAAAAACCACAAACTGCAAGCCAGCAACTCCTCAGAAGGAATTTATTTGAAAAAACAATGATGAAATAAAATATAAGGGAACATGAAAGGGATATTTATTTTATTACTACGCACTCACTAATATCAGATGAAATTATTGATATTATTAAATCTAGTTGGAATATCTCTAAAAAAGAGGTAGATTGTTTGCAAAATAAGAAATTGTCATTTTCCTTCAATAGGGGCAGAAATATTAAGGATTTTATAGTGCATAGTAGGTTTAAAAGGCCAAAAGCAGAGATAGTAGATAGAATAAAAGAAAAAGGCACAGTAGTATGTGGAAAGTGTACGATTTGTAGATATGTTACTGTACGTTTTGATAAAATTAATAATAAGAATTTTGAAACAAATGAATGTTTCTCATGCAAAAGTGAGAGAGTTATATATGCTATTAAATGCACATGTAATAAATTTTATATAGGTGAAACTAAAAGACAATTTTCTTGTAGGATAAAAGAACACATAAGGGATGTGAGGAATAATAAAATAACTAGCCCTATAGCCACACATTTTAATGAAATACATAATGGTAGTCTGGATGGTTTTGAAACGACAATTCTGGAAAAAGTAGTTTGTAACAAATTTATGAATGATGAACAAGTGAAACATATATTAAGAAAAAAAGAAGCATTCTTGATATTGAAATTTAATACTATGTCCCCTAGGGGACTTAATCAAGAATGCTTCTGGAGAAGTTTTGTGTAACTATGTAAATAGGTATGTGTTTTTTTAAAAACAAACTGGTTTGAAAAGTGTATATTTTATGTAATTAATCAATTATGTCATTAATCAATTTATAAACTGTTATATATAGTTGAGTGATTTTTTAAAAAAAGTGTACTCTGTTAAAGGCTGTTGGCCGAGGCGCTAGAGAGTTTTATTTCATCATTGTTTTTTCAAATAAATTCCTTCTGAGGAGTTGCTGGCTTGCAGTTTGTGGTTTTTCATCTTACTTTGTTTGCGGTGGTTTTTCATAATGACCAGTGATTCTTTGGTGGGCCTTCCTAGGATATTCCTAGATACTCCGGTGGAGATGTTACCTAAATCTATGGATAGTGTATCTACTAATGCAGAAGTTGCAGCTGGGTCGAATTCGATATGTAATGGATTCGTTCGCAATGAAGGAGGTATTATCAATGAAAGAGACAATGGGGTGCTTAATAAATGGACTAAGGACAGGAAGTTATGGAACCAAAATCCTTTTTCCATAATTGGTAAAAAAGTCAATACTTTCCATAACCCTGAAATTACAGATATGTTGTCACGGATGGAGAAGTTGTTATTCAGAGAAACTGCTACATTTTTAAATTCGCAAAGTATGCAGAGATATGAGGAGTTAGAAATTACTCCTCGAGGGCTAAGAGCCATAAAAAATCCCTCCACACCGTTTGACTTAACTGTCTCTGAAGAGCGGGGGTTCTATGAAACGTGGATTGCGGCGGCTCACAATTGTAGTTTGGAGTGGGTCCGTATCTTAGTTGAGCGAGATCTCTTTAAGAGACAGAAACTAAAAGAAGAGATCAAAGGGCTATGTAAGGATATCACGAACATGATTTCACATGAGGAACTCCAATCCTTTTTGGTTAAAACCAATGAGCAGCTTGTTGACTACGAAAAAGAATTGATTGACAGAAAGAAAAACAAACTGGTTCGCGATATACGCGACTACGACAATAAAAGGGCGTTCCTGGTGGCGACCAATCCTAAGGGACGTAAACAACACGTGCAGTTTGAACAACAGAAGAAGTCAGGGCAGAATATGGTAGCAAGAGCGTTTACTTCTGGCGAAAGCGTGACTTCAGCTACGGAAGCAGAAACAGATGAAGATTTTCCATATTTGCCACCGGTGGGGAACAATACGTATATGAATTCATTTCGGGGAGGCTATAGAGGGAGAAAACGCAGCTGGAATGGGTCAGCACAAGGCTATTATCCAGAACAGCGTACGTTTCAACGGACAAGTAAAAGAGGCAAATGGGACTAGTAATGCAAATTGTTTACCTGTATGTGAGTATGTAGTTAATTTATCAGGTTTTGAGCTCTCGGAAGCTCAGTTGTCTGTGTTAACTAAAGGGTTAAAATACATACCTACTGTGTTCCCTAGATTACACGAATTAAAATGTGACATCTTCCGTTTTATACGGAAGTTGACGTTAATGCATTATTTTTCAGTGGAAAAAGTGAATAATAATGAAAATTGTGGTACTAATGAATTTACTAATAGTTCAAATGATAGTTTTTATTCATGTTGTTCCATGGAAGAAGATGAAATTGTCTGTAGTAATGCATATTGTAAGTTGAACACAGACAATATTAAAGTGAAAAGTGGTTTTGTTCCTTATTGTAATAATGAAACTATACTAAGTTTAGATAAAGTTTTGAATTTGAATATACAAATAGCTTATGACAAATTTATTAGTTTAAAGAAAAAAGATGTAAAATATAATTTGACTAAAAATGAATGGCAGGGTTTAAATGATTTGAGCAAAAATGCGCAAATGGTATTCAAACCATCTGATAAAGGTGGGAAGTTGGTCCTTATGAACTATACGCAATATCTAGCAATGTGTTATAAACACTTGAATGACAAGACAGTATATCAATGTATAAACATGTTAGAATATGAGAAAGCTCAAGCTATGTATATTGCATTAGTAGAAAAGGGCAAAAGATTACATTATTTTTCAGGCAAAGATGTGAAGGATAAGTTTGGCATTAATAATCCTAGAATGCCATGTTTTTACTGTCTGCCAAAGATTCACAAAGATTTGGTAAATCCACCTGGTCGGCCGATTGTGTCGGCCAGTGGAAGTTTTTTGACGAACATCTCTTGCCTGTTACATGAATTCTTGATGCCAATAGTTAAAAAGTTACCCTCATATGTCAAGGATGTTTTTGAATTTTTGTCAATAGTGAAACAAATTAAATGGCATAAAGAGATGTTTTTTATAGTAATTGATGTTGTGAGTCTTTACACAAGTATTAAACATATGGATGGTGTTAGAGCAATGAAACATTTTTTAGGAGATAGCCCCTTGGTGGAATACATAGTTGAATTACTCATGATGTGTTTACAGAATAACATATTTGAATTTGATGGGCAGTTATACAGGCAAAAACAGGGAACAGCCATGGGGGCTCCGTTTGCCCCCTGTTATGCTAATATATTTATGGGCCTGTTTGAACACTGCCATATTTACAACAATGAGTTTTTTTGCAAATATGTAATTAATTATTACAGATATATAGATGATCTCATCTTTATTTGCAAAGGGGGTAGTGAGTTAGTTGAACAATTTATAGATCAAATTCAAGTGAATAGTATGGGAATAAAATTTGATGGATTACAGAAAGGTAATAAGGTTAACTTTCTGGATGTGGAATTAATAGGAGATAGTTACCAACATAAGGTTATATCCAAAATACATAGAAAATTTCCAGAAAGTAATAATATATTACATGGAGAAAGTTTCCATCCTTTACATACTATGAAATCTATTCCATATACTGAGTTTAATAGAATAAAAAGATTATGCAGTGAGATGAGTGATAGAAATATAGAATTATTAGATAGTTTTCATAGATTTAAAGAAAGGGGTTATGAGGAAGTGAATCTTAAAGAAAGTTTGAATAAAGTATGGGACAGTATGAATGAAAAATATAGTGTAGCACATTATAAGAAGAGAAATATAAGGGAATATGAAAGGGATATTTATTTTATTACTACGCACTCACTAATATCAGATGAAATTATTGATATTATTAAATCTAGTTGGAATATCTCTAAAAAAGAGGTAGATTGTTTGCAAAATAAGAAATTGTCATTTTCCTTCAATAGGGGCAGAAATATTAAGGATTTTATAGTGCATAGTAGGTTTAAAAGGCCAAAAGCAGAGATAGTAGATAGAATAAAAGAAAAAGGCACAGTAGTATGTGGAAAGTGTACGATTTGTAGATATGTTACTGTACGTTTTGATAAAATTAATAATAAGAATTTTGAAACAAATGAATGTTTTGTCATGCAAAAGTGAGAGAGTTATATATGCTATTAAATGCACATGTAATAAATTTTATATAGGTGAAACTAAAAGACAATTTTCTTGTAGGATAAAAGAACACATAAGGGATGTGAGGAATAATAAAATAACTAGCCCTATAGCCACACATTTTAATGAAATACATAATGGTAGTCTGGATGGTTTTGAAACGACAATTCTGGAAAAAGTAGTTTGTAACAAATTTATGAATGATGAACAAGTGAAACATATATTAAGAAAAAAAGAAGCATTCTTGATATTGAAATTTAATACTATGTCCCCTAGGGGACTTAATCAAGAATGCTTCTGGAGAAGTTTTGTGTAACTATGTAAATAGGTATGTGTTTTTTTAAAAACAAACTGGTTTGAAAAGTGTATATTTTATGTAATTAATCAATTATGTCATTAATCAATTTATAAACTGTTATATATAGTTGAGTGATTTTTTAAAAAAAGTGTACTCTGTTAAAGGCTGTTGGCCGAGGCGCTAGAGAGTTTTATTTCATCATTGTTTTTTCAAATAAATTCCTTCTGAGGAGTTGCTGGCTTGCAGTTTGTGGTTTTTCATCTTACTTTGTTTGCGGTGGTTTTTCACAAACACATACCATGTCCGGGAGTAGAACACCTGCCTAATTACTTTAGCACACTACAGCAGTGTGCGTTTATGGGAAGCGCTACTGAGATTACTGGGCTGCAATCTTCCAAGAGGTGTATTTCTAGGTGGATGACATCAGCAGCCTTACCAAAGAAGAGCATTTAAATTATAGGGGGGTTGACTACCCTAAAAAGCATTGCTTTCTACACAGAAAGACAGACGCACAGTTGTCAAGGATGGGGTTAGACCTCCTACCTAACTAGTTTATCACACTACATCAGTACACAGTTACAGCACATGATATGGAGATGACTGGGATACAGCCTTCCCAGAGATGTATTTCTAGGTGGTTGACATCAGCAGCCTTACCATAGAAGAGCATTTAAATTGTAGGGGGTGTGACTACCCTAAAAATCATTGTGTTCTACACAGACATAGTTGCCAAGGCTGGGGTGAGAACTCCAATAGCATTAATTTATCACACTACAGCAGAACACAGTTACAACATGAGCTATGGAGATTACTGGGATAGAGCTCTCCCAAAGGTTTATTTCACAGAGGATGACCTCAGCAGGCCTGTGGGGATATGGGGAGGGCAGTGTGTATGCATGGGCCATAACTCATTCATCTAGGGGTTGACATGCCACATGCAGGCATAACCTGGGTCATATTTCACAGATATGTGTATGCAGCTGCTAGATGACTACTTCCTTGCACAGCCATGTTGCACAGTTAGCACATGCACCACATACTCTGTAATGCTGACAGATACTGGTGGCTAGTATCTCCAGAGTGACATCTGACCCTCATGTGGTTCTGGCCCTTTGCCTGTGTGCTGGGTGGGACAGGCCTTGATGGCTCCTTGTCACAGTTACCCTCTTCCACACATCTATGTATGTCTACCTTTAGTTTATTATAGTGTGTTGTCCTTACATATATGCCTGTGGTCCTATCCACTGTGGGTGCAAATCATGAGTGGCGCATACTGAGGAGTGTCTGCACTAACATCTGTGGCTGCCAGACATGTCTGGTCCACAGGTGTTTGCAGACATGGCCTTCATGTGTTGTGTGTGAGCATGCCCAGTATGACCTTTCAGTATGTTGTTGACTGACATTGCCTTCATTTCTCTGTGTGTGGGTATGCCCAGTATGGCCATCTGTATTGAATGTGTGGATCAAGTCCAGGTCGTTTGTACTGCAGTGCTGTCCTTTGTGTTGTACACCTACAGGTAGCATGCTGTCTCTGCAGGGTATCCATTGATCATTTGGTATGGACTGTTACTACATTTCTGTATTTCTGCATTTCTACATTTCTGCATTTCTACGTAAGATGGGGGGGGGGCACACCTGACTATTTCTACATTTCTACACAGGATTGGGGGGCACACCTGACTGTTACTATATTTCTACGTAGGATGGGGGGGGGCACACCTGACTATTTCTACATTTCTACACAGGATTGTGTGGGCACACCTGACTGTTACTGTGTTTCTACGTAGGATGGGGGGGGGGCACCTGACTATTTCTACGTTTCTACACAGGATTGGCGGGGCACACCTGACTGTGAATACATTTCTAAATAAGATGGGTGGGGCATTCCTCACACTTGTACACATTTGCTAGGACTGTACTGATATGTCAGGTACTCCATTTCAGTCTGTTGTCTTACCTATCGTGCTGACTAGAAGCATACCAGTGTACTACAGATCTTAGCTTTTAATTACCTACATATTAGTTTCCGATGCCTACCCTTCAGAACTGACATCCGACTGCCTGACCTGCTGTGGTCTGTCTGTGTAGGCCTGGGGGGAGGTTACCCATAAGCCTCATTCAGAGGCCATAGCACCACCTTTGTTTGTGTTTGTCTACACCTGTCCTGCTGACTGTAACTGTTGCTGGGTATGTGACCCCCCCCCCCGACTGGCATGTGTGAGTCACTTACCTTGTGGGTGTCGCAGTATTGAGGGTAGTGCTGCAGGGCTGCCTATGTTGGATGCACAGAGTACACTCCCTACACATGGTTAGGTACAGGTAGTGTAATGTTTGGCATCCCTTTTACTGTATGTGAGAGTCAGAGAGAGGTGTTATTTCCTGGGTCCCTCCTGTGTCAGTGTATGTGCTATGTGTTGCCTCTTTGCCAAGGCCCGGGCATACTGGGCATGCCTCCTTCTGCCTACTGGGGCAGGCTCAGCTTGTTCTTCCTCCAAGTCACTCTGTGCCTGTGCAGGCCTTGGCAATGGTGGGTGGCTTTGTGGCTCTGCCTCATGCTGTTCCTGCTGCAGCTGTTTGCACAGGATCATATTGTGTAGTATGGCACATACAATGACAATTTGGGTACGTGTAGCTGGTGAGTACTGCAAGGCTCCACCAGATGTGTCCAGGCACCGGAACCATGACTTTAGCATCCCAAACACGTCTATTATAATTCTGGTCTGTGCGTGTGCCACCATTATGGAGTTCTTGTTCAGATGTGTGTGCATTTCTGATGGGTGTCATCAGCCACTGCTCCAGTGCGTATCCAGCATCCCCTACTATGTGACCGTCAGGGATGTCCCCATTGGCAAATTTTGCTGGCCAATGCCTCACGGGTGTTGGGGAAATATATGTGCTCACTGGCATGTGCTGACATGGCATCTAGGAACTGGTGGAGTACCCTGGATGCTGATGCCTGTGAAATATCCATCATATCCCCAGTTGACCTTTGGAAGGTACCTGTAGCTAGTATTCTTAGGCCGACACATACCTTGGTATCCACTGATTATCCGAGTACATTTCTGCAGATAGCACTTGTCCTGCACAGACAGTTAAAAGCTTCCTGGATTGCAAAATCACCTCATTTGCATAGATTTATTTTGCAAATGGGGTGATTTGCTTACCAGGGCTTAGTCCGTGCAGCTCCCATGCATGCCCCTGCAGGCTGTTCCTGGATCGCATAGCAGACATATTGCCTGTTTGAGCTGCTGCACTGATCTTGCACTCCGTGCAAACTTTTAATAATCCGGGAGTTCCTTTTTATAAATCCAATTATTATTTCTTCATAAACGTACTTATTTTTTTTACCTATAAAACAGACACTCCATTATTTTGCCAGTATATTTCTTATGCTCATTCAAGTTTTTTTAGAATCCATCACCAGTCCCATTAGGCCTTGACACATTCATTATATTTAATTGTTCAGTGTTACATCCATTTCTTCTTTAATAATTAGCTAAACCATTTGTCTTGCTATCTGTTTTTCAAAGGTTTAAATTCCACATTAACAGACAGCTGTCTCACATATTTTTGTTTTTCTTAAAATATATTTGCATGCATAGTGAATCTTCCCTTCTATATCAATCATACATTCTATCCTTCTTTTCTTTTTTTTCCTAAAACAGAGATGAATCGTCTCTGTTCCTTGTAAATGTATCTTGGCATACATATTTTTCTCTGTATTCAATATAACATTCTTTCCTTATTAAAAATTTCCCTTTCTCCTCTTGTTATCTTCTCTTATTAAATTTGTATACAAATTCATCAATGAAATGATTCCACCTAAGGCCTCTAATCCAATGACCTATGACTCTTCACCTGAAGTGATTCAAACCCAATTCATTGTCATCTGACCTAGCAGCAGCCCTCTTCACCACCCAATGAATATACAAATGACCCAGGATGACAATTTCCTTTCCTAAAAAAAAAAAAAAAAGTTCATATTAAACCAAGTAATGTAATCAATTATTTAATATAAGTAAAAAGGTATTTGAAGACCAACAACCCAACCTCTTAATGACCTCAACTGATCTGCCTTCCCTTGCTAAATCGGAAGCCCTACCAATGTGAAAAGAATGAGAGGAAAACATCTCACCTGGAATGCCCATACAGTGAAAAACCCTTCTTATCACATATACAAACTGATTACCCATTATCACCTTACTCCCTCTTGACTGAAGTCCTGGTGGCTCCCCACATGGGTCTGAAGTAGTCTGTCCGCCAACTCACTGGACACATCCAGTCATTCCTATCTTTCTCAAGTACTATCCACATGCCATTTCCTAACTGATCCATTTTAGATCTACGTAACCAAATATGCACTGCCACAGAAAAAAATGTGACATCCCCCAAAGTAAAGACCCTGCCAGTTCTGATGCCCTGAATGCTCTAAAATACATCCATAAACACAAGGTCACCCACAAAGCATAATCCACTGATTCAACAACTACTAAACCTAGAGCCTTCAATAAATCTTTCAAAACCTGTCTTGTCAAAGGCCATCGCTTATCCATATTCACACCAGACAGTCTACCCCATCCTCTCAACATGCGACCAGCTGTCCAGGACTTAGTGAAATCATACAACCCAGCCACCCATGCAAATATAATGATCACAGTCAGGCCCTCCTTGACTGACTGCACCTCTTTACCTTTCACCTAAGCCTGAGACAAATATTGCAATAATAGTTCTTCTGAACAAAATCCATCTTCCTCGGGCAATGGCAAAATAAATTTATCAAAATCATATAATGCCCTACCATACACTTTCCTGGTAAACACTGTCCAAGACTACTGCTCCAACCGTATAGTTACTTCAGCCCAAGATGCTATACTGCATCTAGCAATGCCCTTGGCTCCTCTTTTGCTCCTGGAACTAACTGATAAAACCTGGAAAGCTAAAATTGAGACAAACTGTCAGCAATCCCATTCCTAGTGCCTGCCACATGCACACCTGTAAAAGAAAAATTAATTAACAAGGTCTGTAAAACCAACTTATGTAATACTAACAATAACAATCCAGACCTCACAGCCTTACCTGCAAAACTCCCATCACTGCCATATTGTCTGAATAAAAAATTACTCTCTTTCTCCTCAATCACTCCTGCCAAACCACCAACTCCACCCAGATTGGCATTAACTTTAAAAGGACAACATCCTTCTTCCACTCATCCTTCCAATCTGCTGGCCAACAAGCTGCAAACCATTTGCCACCAAAAACGCAATTGTTCCAATACCTCCTGCTGCATCTGTAAACAATTGCAATTCCCCCTGACCAATCCAATCCATCTACCAAAAGTAGACCCCATTAACCTGCTCCAAGAACGTCAACCAGACTGCTAAATCTGCCTGCACCAACTTACCAATCCTAACCCAATGATGTTTGCACTTCTCCCCTTTTAACAGAAAGACCACAAACCTACAAAAAGTATACCCTAGATGAACTTCCTGATATGCAAAATTTAAGAGCCCTAAAAGCTCCATAATGTCCTTAATTTGCACCTTATCTTTGCACAACAGCCATCCAATCTTCTCCTTTAAATGTACTATCTTGCCCATTGGTAAACAAAACAACCCTACATCCACTAGCAAACCAAGAAATCCAATGCCTTATCTGGGCCTTCCAGCTTCTGTCTAGCCATTCAGAACCCCAGCTCCTCACACATCCCCAAAAACCTCACACATACCTTCATACACACCCCCAAGCCCCTTGCCTACTATCAAGAAATCATCTAGGTAATACACGCCCTCTGTATGCCCACCTGTAGCTGCCAAACCCAGTGCTACACTTCTGTAAATTTGTGCAGGCTACTGAGTATCCCATTAGCATAGCCATGTCAAAGTAACACTTGCTTCCAGCTATCATAACTAACAATGGCCACTCTTCTTCCTGTACAGGCAAAAGTCGAATCAAAGATTCAATGTCCAACTTCATCAACCATGGATTCTTAAACTCCTGAATAACCATCATGACATCATCCAAAGATGCATGACTGATCTTGGTGTCCTCTACTGAAATAAAATGCTTCCCAGAGTTCCCTTCGGGATATGACAAATGGTGAATCAAATGGAATTCACTGGCTGACTTCTTAGGAACCAGACCCAATGGTCAGACCTTAAAACTGCCAAAAAAAGTCTGCCAAAAGGGCCCAATAGCTATTCACCTGCCGTTCCATGTCCCCCAAACCCTCCAAGATGTATTCTTTCTCCCACACTGATCGCAGATTCTTACAGACTACTCCATCCCCCACCACCCTTGATTTAATAGAAAACCCCCGGGAAAATCCATCAATTAATTCCTGCCTTATTGACAAATAAAGAAATTGTTGGAGCATATGCTGCAATACTTATCCCTTAATGGAGAAAGCATTCCCCAATCTTCCCCGTGTCCCTGAAAGGACAGTTCTCCCCCTGCCACTGAAAATTCACCCTACCTTGTAGATTCTGAAACCCCTGAAAAAAAGAAGAAGTTAAACCCCTAAAGTCAGCGAGAAGTCAATCTGGATTACCCATTACCTTCCTGCTGACCACACTGTACAGCTAGATGGATTCCCACATACATGAACAAGCATGCAAGAGCCTACACACTACCATCAAGCAATGACCCGCATTAAAGGGCCAACATGCCACCACCCCTTCCCCTCCTAGCTTCCCTCCTGTTCTAACCACTCCAAAGCTATCCATTATAGTGGCTGGCCATATGTCAGGGTGCCTAACCTCCCAACGGAGTGAGTGATCCACTACTTTCTGCTTCTGAAACCTCTGGTCATACCACAACCAGGGGTTCCCTGCCCACAACTGTTGAGCCTCCTGATTCATAAGAAAGTAAGTCCAGTGTGGTAAGGCCAAGGCAGCATCCTTCACCAACCAAGCTGCCATGTAGTACACAAAACCTAACACCCAATTTTCCTATGTTCATGGTCACAGCCTATCTACTGTTCTCCACTCCAAGGCCTCTAATGTCACCATAAGGTCTTAGCTATTTGCTGTATCTGATTTCAACAAACATTGAACCTCACCACACCAATTAACTCAAAGACGTTGACATAGTGCCCCTTCCAAATCTTGTCTTTAACTGAGGATGGTATTTGAGGGGTCACAAAAACTGGTACTGCTCCTTACTCCAGGGCCTATGTAGCTAACCAATCCCCTGACCAGATGCCAAAGTCTAATCAAACTTCATGCTGCGACTCTACCCCACCAATGGATGACGTGAAACTCCCAATAGACAATCCTACATTACCATCCCTGATGAATGCATCTCCTTGCACCTGGCCTCTTTCAGTAACCATCTGCAGATTAACAATAGTGCCTGCAGCTTAATCCCAATGAGCCTTGACCCCACCTGTCCCTGGACTATTCCCAAAACTCAACCAAATGCGACATGCCTACAGAAACTCGCAACAAAATATCATTACCTGCAGCCACATCATGCAACACTCCAACATCCAGAACATCCACTGCAACAGCATCCTTTGACTGCTGTGCCTGCTTCTCTTGGGCTACCAACCTGCTTTTCACTGGCTGGCATCTCCTCTTCTGACTTGACTCACCGGGTTCTTCGACCACCACAGACTCAATGGTAGGCAATTCTTGAAACAGCTCCTCCACCTGAAAAACAATGGCCACCCATCTCTGCAGCAAACTGCACATTTACAATCTGTAAAAAAAGAAAGGGCAATAATGAGACTGGAGAAGAAAAAAAACCTCCTATATTTATACTAGTGTAACTGCTGCTCATGCACCCTTAAATGGTGTCACTTAAAGTAAGCATGAAAAAAATAGCAAGCTGTTATTCAAATCTCTCCTTGCCTCTGTTTTACAGTGCATTGCATCATTCCCCACTTAAGTGATGTTTCTCTACAATGTCCAAAATATGCTTGGATAATGCATCCCAAGTCCCTCAGACCTAAAAGCTACTAGAATAAAATGTCCTGTGTTGGTACACATTAACCAATGTATGTAACTTCTGATCTCAAATGCCTGCCATAGTTCAAAGACCTCAGTCCCCACTGTTTGCCACCAAATCCAGATAACTGCAGCTCTATAGGTCAAAATTATGAGGCAAAACCTGGACCTTGTAAAAAAACTAATAGTTGAGAGGATACCTCACTCTCAGACATAGCTCTCAATCAATCAGGGACAAATTTCAACTGAATCAGGGACACACCCATTAAAATCAGGGACGATCCAGGACTTTTTAAAAACATTAGCACTATTAACAGGAGACATTGGGCTAACTAAAGAACTTAGTTAATATGCAGTTCATGAAGTAAAAGAAACCTGTAAATCTTAAATATTGTCATTATTTATTGAGTATAATTCACCACCTTTCCTCCCCAAGTCACCAGTTTTAGGAGGAATTAAGAGGGAATGAGCTAAAATTTAACTCAAAATCAGGGACAGTTGAAACATCTGCTCACAGGCCAACCACCCGCATGCTCCCAGTACCCCCTTCTCAACGTTTAACACTGCTATCCTGCCTAGCCCCTGCTACTTGCCACCGACTCCTGGAAACCACAGCTTTAAGAGGAACAGACCAAAATTATGAGACAAAACCTAAACGTCCTGCCAAAGCCAACAGTTAGAAGGTTAGTTCCCTCATGTAACATCTGCCTGCTCATTCTCTCTACCCCCTTCTCAACTGTTAACACCACAATGCACATGCACAGCAGGCAACAGTTATCCTACCTACACTAAGCCTGTGAAAAGACCTTCACCACTTCAGCTGACAACCAGCAATCCATAGCAGCCATAAAGAAGCTGCAGCAGCCTACCACTACTACCAGTGAAGACTTAGGATGCCCTGCTTACTGGAGTACCACACCAGGAAGCCCATCACACCAATACAAAGACCCAGGGATTACCAAGCCATCCAATAATGCAGAAATCCCAAACAATGAAATCCCTGAGGATCAAAGAATAGCTAACAAGGCATGCAAGCCTATTCTTAGCTTATTGAGCCTCACCACCAAGCTCTCTGCCCTCCTTCCAGTTAATTAGAAGCTGATTCCCTGCATTTTCTTCCCCATTTTTTTTCTATTTTAATGTATCCTAGGCCAGAAGCTCCCATCCCTCATAGCACCAACCTGTGCCACTACCTGAACTATTCCACCACCTCTTACCCACAGCTCCAAACCAATCTTTCCCTACCAAAAGAGGGAAAAAATATTTACTATAATTAAACCTCATGCTCCCCCTTCAACATCATGAAGCATACCAAAGCTGGTTACCAAGCAAGACCCACATCATCCATGCCCACAAATATTAATCCGAGGACTACCTGACCACTACAGTACTTACAGGGCATCTCCGACATAAGTCTGCACTATAGCAAAATCACATCTAAATCTGATCCCCTTCCCAGTTACCCTCACATAAAAACATCTAAGCCCCACCCTACACCTACCTCACTCCCTCTAAACTCTCCCCATATTACATTAACCTTTTACTTCCCAAAATCTACCCAAACCTTCCCTTACTTCCTAACCTTAACATCCTTCCCCGTACCAAAAATCTTAACTCCCTTTAACTTCATTTAACCCTTGAACACTGAAAATGTCCCTGGACAAATTGGTTTGTTCCCAAACCTCATATATATCACATTTCTAAAACAGTCTGATCAATAGAGTAACTTTCCCTAAAAACATATTTTATATATATTTAAAACATTTAAAGACATCTCTTTAAACATCAGAGCTCAAAATATACATTCATAATTACATCCAAGTTCTAGTAAAGAAACAACAATGCATCACATCAGGAGCAGATATGTCATAATTCTCACTACATAAGTGGTCATTGCCCTCCCTCTGAGGCTACTGTGTCAAGTTATCACAACCCAGTGTATATGCAGGGATATTGTAGATGAACACACTAGCACCACCACAGCCATGGTGAAGATGCTGAGGGTGTTGTGGGGTGTGTTCGACAACCTAGGTGACTGCCTGTCCAATATGTGTAAACACCTCTATAGACTCAGTCACACACTGGCACATACAATTTCTCTTCTTATGCACCTACCAGGGGGTGAGGAGCTATCCGCAAAGCTGGTCCACTGCTATATCCAAAGAAGTCAGCCTTCATGGCAGTGGATGTTTAGTGGAATTAACCCAGTCAACAAAGGATAAATAAAATAAATAAACCAAATAAAATAAATATTAGATGTCTGTGGACATGATTATTGAACACTCAATATATACATCATTTATATTTTACATTGCCTTCAAGTCCAAGATGCAGTGTCTAATTGTTACTGCATGGATATTTTATAGTCATGATTCAACATGTGTGAGACATGGTGCTTCTTCAGCATCCCCCTTTGCAGCAAACTGTCATGCTGTGTTTTACCCTAGCCTTCTGCTATGCATGCTGTGTGCTGATCAGCTATCACCCCCATCATATCTGCACATCATGCAAAATAGTTAGAAACATGCACATAGCCTTTTTTGATGTGTATTGGATCCTGTAGGCATTCAGGCATATTAACCATCCTTTCAGAATGCAAAGCAGACATTTTACACTACATGTGTATAGCTTTTTGTTCAGTTCTACCGTTCCTCACCAAGCTGTCAAGGTTGCTGGCTAAGACGCATCATCCAAGATTGCATCAGGCACATAATGTTAGCTAAGGGGTGGATAAAGAGTATTTTTAGTTGGTAGTTCCTTATTACTCATTATACTCACTTACTAGTTCTTGTTCAGGCTTTCATGAGCCCTGTGTGGCACACATAGCTAGAGACAAAATATTCCTGTAGCATGTTGGTCTATTGACACAGGATATTTACCTGTCATATATCAACATTGTGTGCACTGTAGAGGAGTCTTCCAGAACATATTTAGGATAATGTCATCTGCATTACAAACTTATTTATAACATATTTACTGAAACTCTTTCTAATTTATTCTTGCAATTTTCTGATATTATGGTGGGGACTGTGTAGTGATATGATGCAGTATTCCATCTTGCAACTTGGAAAGATCTGATAGCTTGTGGTATGATGTTAAAGCATTTTTTTTCCTGTGGGTATCAGAAAATGGAATGTATTCTCATTTCACATAGTATATGAGGAAATTATCCACTTATCTTTGCTATAGATGAGCGTATATACTTTGTGTTATTGTGTTGAGGTGATTGAAATGCTCCAGAACTTATGAGTTCCCTGTAACCTCCATTTCTAAAGGAGTAGGCCAGACCTACAGTCGTGCTGCTTTGAAGTTTGCACAGCACATATCACATTCAGTGTCACAAATTGCACTGTCTAACTTGTATTTATCATAATAGCCTTGTTCTGGCAGGAAAATACCATTTTGTTTAGCACGGACCTTTCAAATTTCTGTGGGCTTGCTGCTTATACAACATTTGCACATACTAAATTCATTATGATCGCATTTGCTTGGAAATACACAGTTTAAAAAAGGCCTGTTGACTCTTTTGTCAGTGCATACCACCACCTTTTTGAGTATACCTTGTTTTGGTGCACTAGATGTTCTATGCAGGTAGAGGGATGGAATCACAAGGGCTTAGCTCTTTTTTTCAAACACATTTCATTAAACAAAGAATCGTGAACACACTGAAATATAAACTATAGCATGCTCAAAAAAGAAAATGTTTATTTATTTTATTTTGCTTTGGGTTTCAGGGTTTGTCTCACTGGCTTTGGTAAAAAAACCCTTTTCAGCAACGGCCGAGAGAGAAAAGTTTCAGCATATTACAGACATTTTTGAGTAGACTAAAATACATGAGCAGTCATTAAATAATATAAATAAATACATATTAAATAACATACATTAACAGACACACATATATGTGCTAATAAGATTGCATTCATATGAAATTAGAGACAACTATCACAGTATAAAAGATACTTATGCATTAGTAGATGTTGAACACTGATCATTTGAAGAGTTGCATTAGTGGGTTTGTCAAATAGATGATAAATAATGTGATCAGTGATTAAAAATTCTAATAAACTGAAGTGAGGGAAGAAACTAGGTAGGGCAGAAAATATTAATATTGTATGTAAGAGGTGAGGTAGAAATCAGGTTCAGTGATAATTATATACTTGTCTATCCTAAGGTTTATATTAGAAGTACATAGGTGGAGGGTGAGCAGTGTCACAAAATAATGCATACAGCTGGGAGAGGTTAGTAAAACTATTCATATATTAGTGAACACAAGTTGTAGGGCATAGGAGTCTGAATGAAGAGAAATGGTTTGACTTTATGGCAATCTGAAAATAACACTGCCATTTATCCTGGAGATGTACAGCAGGAATCCATTGATCTGATAGATGAAGTTTTAGTTGTACTTTAAATTATAAATAGATTTCAGTGGTAGTGGGATGTGATTAGTAATTTTTCTTCTGGAGTGTAAAATTCTGCTGGGGAAGTAGGATTGTATTAAATTGTTAAGGGGCACAGATTGTAGGGGTTTGGTCAAGATGGCTAACTCAGACAGCAACTGGTAAAAGTTCTATGACTGAAAACTTTTCTCTGACAAATTTATAATAAAAAATAGAATTTGGAAATACTTAATAGCTAATTTTATTCCCTAACAGTCAGAGAAAAGATTTATAGCATCAAGTTCTTCAAAAGCTGTAATTTTCCTGTCAGAATTTCAATTTATTGGTTAAGAGAAACGAGACTTTAACACGAGCCATTCAAAACATGGTACCCAGAATTCTTCTGTTACAAAAGACACCCTGTCACTAATATCAGGATGTATTGCTTAAAATGGGTAGGCTGGATAGTAAAATAGAATATTTCAGAGAAGAGTCTAGAAAGAAAATGGAACATTTAGAATTTCTTATTAAAACAACAATGTGCACAAATCAGTAGTACTGAAGAAGCTTTAAATTATCATGAAGAGAGTATAACTTAAACTGTGTCTCAGACTAAATTCTTTATAAAACAAAAAAAAAACTTGCTCATAAAGTTGATGATATAGAAAACAGATTGAAATAAAATAACATCAGAATATATGGTATACCTAAAAAGTATAAGGAAGATAATATAGCAAACTTCTTAACAGCCTGGCTACATAAAACATTAAATCTGTCTGAAATGTTATCTTTTGGAATTGAAAGGTCACATGGATTCCTGACAGCACCTTGGAAGAAAGAAAATTCACAACTACATTCAATTATAGTAAAGTTTATGTCCAGCTTAGAAAAAAATCAAATATTAAAAACAGCATGGTCCAGACCACCTATTAAAAAGGTGAACATACAGTCAGATTTGGCAATGATTATTCCTGTAAAGTAATGTGCAAAAAGAAAATCCTACTTGCCACTAATTAAAGAACTTAAAAAGAAAAATATTAAAACTACTTTGGTGTTTCCAGCAAAGATAAAACTACTTCTTTCTGATGGAACTAAAAACTGGAGGAGGCATCTACTTTTGATAACAAAAATAAAATCTTTAATAATACTGAAGAAATGGAGTAGAGTACTATATCCATCAAGAGGCACAGAGAGTTGATTTCCTGGAAAACTGCTTTTAAAATTAAAAAGCCAAAAAACAACTGACATTTACTTTCTTGACTGATGCACTTTTATTTTCTTAATTAATAGATTTATCATTTAAGTAAGACGTTTGTATAGGACGTTAAGCTTCAAAACTTATATAAGTATGTATTTATATTTTAGGTTAAAGCATTTTACATGATAAGAAATATAAATTGTTTTATAGTACTTGCTGTGAAAGACTTACCCCCCGGATTTACTAAACTTCTGTGCAGGACTAGTTTAGTCCTGCACGGAAGCACCTGTTTAGGAGCGGGACGGCAGTGCACCATGCATAGTAATGAAGGCATGCTGGCTGAACTCCTAGGCTTACACGGAGCATGTATGAGTGCAGGGGGCATGCCTGAGAGCAGAGCTCTCAGAACAAACATGCCCCTGCAATGTCGAATAGCAGAAGCTGTTAAGAAATGAGCGAGACTGCTCACAGGTGTTCTCATATCCCCACCAACAGACCTCCACATGTACAACAGCAACAAGACATATAAAGTTAAAAGAAGAAACCCATCTATATCTTTTAAAACACTGGCTAAAGCTAACCGTAGGTGCGCAGGTGTGTCCATCGCGTAGCTATGGTTAATGTAGCTGAAATAGCAAAAATGGGATAAAAAGCAGCATATGTGCAAAGGAAGCAGTACAGCAATATTGTAGTGGGCAGAGTGTTCGACTCATGAGGAGTTAATCCCGGCTCGAGTACTACTGCTGTACATTCCATTTCCACGTGAAATCACTTATATGATCAATATATTTAGTTGTATAACCTAATAAATAACATATATGTGTGAACTGGAGTAGTAAGCAGTGTAATGAATGATAACCCTATACACTTGCCAAATCCACCACCTCCCCAAGAACCAGTAGACTATTACTGTCGAGAATAGAGCAGTAGTAAGGATAAATAAGCATGAGTAAGCAGGTGCAAGTCTGTTTGCATGACGGGAAGCAGTGCTAACACAGAGTAAGCAATAGTGAGGCTAACCATGTGTAAGCGGATGTCACCAGAAGTTAGCAGTGCTTACCATTAACCAAACCCGCTGACAACTGCGTAAAAGTACTTCAACCACTCCAAATCCAATGGGCCTCATTTTGGCCAGCAACAAACTAAACAGTCCCTGCAATGCTCGAACCCAGGAGCCTGCACACCATACGCAATGTGATTTACCACTAAGCCACCACAGATATACCTAACCCTGATGTTTCCACAAACATAGCATCCAGCAATGACATTCAACATTACAGGACATGTAGCTAAATATGTAGATGTATGTGTATATATATATATATATATATATATATATATATATATATATACATATATATATATATATATATATATATATATATATATATATATATATATAACTAAATAGATATATATACCTCTCCTCTCTGTATTACATATGCATACATACATGTATATATCTATATGTGGATATTTATATATATATGTGCAGACATCCATACATCTATATGTCGTTGGATATATATATATATATATATATATATATATAGATATATATATATTTATATATATATATACAGCAGTATATATATATATATATATATATATATATATATATATATATATATATATATATATATATATATATATGTATATGTGTGTGTGTGTGTATACACACAGATATATATCTATGATATGAGACAGCACAAAAGAATGACATATATTACCACAGGCACCGCCTATGGGGTTGAGAGGTCTCGATCAACATACATGTTACATATAAAACCAAAAAAATAGCAAGCAGATTGTAAGCAAACCAAACTGTTTAATTGTGAGTGCTTTTGTCGAAGCCAATGCTCCAACATTTTCAGACAAATTCAAGACAACCCATAAACTCTTTTTAAATGTTCATCCATTACCTATTTAGATCCAGTTAAAACAACTGAGATTTATACTCATTAAATAAAAACAATCAATTAAAGTTTATAACACAATGCCTCTAATACTGTCTAAATTAAAAACTCTTATTCATGCAACAAATATTCTAAAACATATATAATTATTCATATTTTTAAAAACTTATATAACTACAAATATGTAAACAGTGCAAAAAGTTTTACATACCAATACCCCCTCCCACAGCTAAACAGGTGAAACATACAAACACACTGCTTCCCAAACCACAGGCAGGATACTACCGGTGGGAGAAACATTGTGGACCCACTAAGTCTAATCTAGAAACAAAGACAGGAACGTCCCTTGCAGGACAACCCCAAAATTCTAGGATTTTACGATTTCCGCCATTACACAGATGCATCAAAGCAGGGCGCGTATGTACCCAGACTACAAGGCTGGGAAAGCCTGATGATCCATGGGTCGAGACAACGTATGTGATGGGTCCCAAGAAGTGGAGAGTGGACAGTGTGTAGTGGTGTGGTTAGACCTGACCTGCACCCAGAGAAAGGATGAGTACTGCGGAGGAAGAGTGGGGGGCTATGGGTATGAAATTATGGGTCGAGGTGTGCAGGTGTTGGATGGAGCGGTTCTAATTGGACCGCCTTGTGGATGTAAGCAATAGTGTGAATTAGGCAGAGCTGTCACCTAATGAGCAGCCATTCCCGGTATGAGTCCCACTGCAGCACAGTCTATTTTAGATTGCAAAGCATGTCATAACCAATTTTGTTGTTGCAAAACCCACTAAATAACACCAAATAACACATGGTTGCAGCTTCCTACTATAGGCATGTAATCCATTCTAACTGGCATCACAACTTATTATTGTTGTCCTCACCCCCACCCAGGGGTGTGAGTGCCCAAATCTACCTCCAAATTCAGTGCATATGCACAGCTGTTGGTGTAGAAGAAATGGCCAGTTGTAGACCTTCCCTTCAGCCTTCCTGCACATCCCTGGCTATTTCCCCTACAGTCTTTCTCTCTTTGTGCCCCTTTAACACCACTTATCTATCAACCCCTTGTTCTTTTCTTTTAAAGTTTAAAGTTACAGTTAGGTGACACCCTCTTCCCCAACTATATTGCCAGAATCTGGAACTCCCTATCCACATCTATTACCTCAGCTGTCTCAAAGGACACATTGAAAAAACACTTGAAGGAACACCTCAAGCACACTTGGATATGCACATGCTCACCACATGGCTAAACCCCCCCCCCCTTACACTCTATACCCCTACATCAACTACTGAAACTAACAGCTCTTTTTCCTGCCTCACATACATATCCCAACATCCTTAAAACCTCCCCTATTGCTCCTCTACCAATTATTCCCACAACCTAATATACAGTTACAAAGTCTCCCCCTCTACCTACCTACCTCCTCCTTCACTATTCTCTTCTACTCTACCACACAGGTATGGCATAACCAAACCTAACCTGAATACCTGAGTGTAAACTATCCAGAACTGTTAAACTGGAATCTCACTTCACCTCAAACTGACCTTTGTCAACCTTCATACCTGACATGTAAACTTGAACTAAGCATGAATAATACCTATATGTTAACTTAAACTAAGCATGAATAATATGTTACTTAGCTATGTCAAGTCTGTTACTCTCTATGAATGTGAACACCTCTTTATTACTTGTAATGATTAGCTGAGTTTTACTGTGGAGCTTTTCACCCCGGGCCTCCACTGAAAATGGACAAGCATCAAGTCGGAGTTTCCCTGTCAAAAATGTAAAATAAATAAATAAAGTAGTGCAGGGGTAAGTGGAAGTAAGCACTTTTAAGCAGTAGTAAGTGGGTTTAAGCCTGTTTGCATGGCGGTAAGCAATGCCTACACTGGTTAAGCAATGTAGAAGCTAACTCAGTATAAGAAGCCATAACCGGAGGTTAGCATTGCTTACCCTCGCACAAACAAGCACAAACTCACTTACTATTGCTCAGAAGTGCCTTAGTCACTCTGCAGCCAACAGCTCTCATCCTGCCCAGCAACAAAATAATCTGCAATCCCAAGTTGTAACCCCTGGACCCTGCACACTATAGTCAAAGTGAGTTACCACTAAGCCATGGCAGATACACATACAGCTGCTGTTATCACAAACATATCATCCAGCACAGTCATTCAACAGTATAGGAAATGTATGTAATTATGTAGATTAATATGAGCAACCATTTGTACATTGCTCAAAAACAGTATTTCGAGCAATCTATGTGTATCATAAAAACAATGCCTGTCCAATCATACTGTGAAAACAGTAGTCTTACATAATACATATGAGAATAATAAAAAAAAGGTACACGTCGAGGGGGCATGTGGGCTTGCTTCATGCACAGAATGTCAAACCTGGGACGTCGGTTCTGTGGAACTGAGAGATGAGGCTGGCCAGGTTTCTGAGCAAACCGCTGCTTCTCAAACCCCTGGCAAGATGCTACCAGTGGGAAAAACAGTGTAGACCAGCTAAGTCTAATCTTGACACAAAAGCAGCTTTGTCCCTGGTGGGACGAACCAAAAATTGTGAGTCGCAGCGATGTTTACACCTGTATTGGAAGATGAACAAGACAAGGCTCATGCAGACATGGTCTAAACAGATGAAGAGTCTGAAGAAGCTTGGATTGAGACAGTATACTGGATGAGTACCGAGATGTGCAGAGAGGGCAATGTGTGGAGGTGTGGTATGGCTGGGCTAGCAACTGGAGAATGGATGGTTGCTGTATACGTAGAGCTCGGGGGCAGGGGAAGGAACCATGGGTATGACATTATGGAAGAAATATGCAAATGAAGCAGCACAGCAATAGTGTAGTGGGCAGAGCATCCGCCTAATGAGCAGGCATTCCCGGTTTGAGTACCACTGTAGCAACGTCTATTTTACATGGCTAAGCATGTTGTAACCTATAGTTTTGTTGCAAAATCCACTAAATAACATATATATATATATATATATATATATATATATATATACATATACTGGAGTACCACAAGAAATGCACATGTGAAGTATCAGTGTCAGATTGAATAAGGCACTAGTAAGCAGGTTTAAGCACAAATAAGCAATAGTAAGCATATGTAAGCACTAGTAAGTGGGCTTAAGCCCATTTGCATGGCAGTAAGCAATGCCTACACTGGTTAAGCAAATCTGAAACTAAGCAGATGTAAAGGCAGGTTAGCAGTGCTTACCTCCACGCAAACCCGCTAACAACTGACTAAACATGCCTTAACAAGTCTGTATCCAACGGCCCATGTTCTGCCCAGCAACAAAATAAACGGCCTCTGCTAGGCTCAAACACAGAACCCCACACACCATAGACAAAGTGATTTTCCACTAAGCCACGTCAGATATACATAAGCCTGCTGTATTCAAAACATCTCAACCAGCCCAGTCATTCAACAGTACAGAGAATGTATTCCAACATGTAAATGTATTTGTGTGAGTAAATATAGTAATATCTAAACAGATACAACATATCAATAGATGTATATATATATATATATATATATATATATATATATATCCATAGAAATACATACATCTCTCTCTCTCTATATATATATATATATATATATATATATATATATATATATATATATATATATATATATATAACCACACATCTGTAGATAGCAATGGTAGATTGACAAATACAAATATGTCCACATGCACCGTTAATGGGGTTGAGACACCCCAAAAAATATACGTCATGTATGAATAGGCATACCCTCCCACCTCAGCCAAACACTTCCGCCCTGCAATAAACTAAAGTGTTACAGATCACATAAGCAGGACCTGACATGACATGTGCACAACATGTAAACAGTACTACAACTCACCTGTATGATGTCAGGCAAGTATTAGTAACATGTCATGTAGTACAGTGTGGCTCCCATAGGAAATGTAAAATATGGAAGCTATCAACATCCCCAGGGTACATATACACAGATACATATATGCAGATACAGATATACATATATTTATATATAGATATATCTATATATATATAAATATACATGTGACCATACAGACACATGCAGAGATATGTACAGTAAGATACATATGTAGAAGGTGCACACAATATGGAACAGCCACTATGCCTACAGTTAACACCTTAACCACTGGACACTGTATGGGCCACCCATACAAATGACAATTGTTGCCTGCAACATATGCCCACAGAGATGTCATAGGATAAAACACCACACACAGGTTTGCAGAAATGAATAACCTATATTTGTGTACCATTACAATTTTATATGCCATGTATTATAGCTGTTCAGTCACTGACATCCATATAAACAGAGTAATGCAACTGTGAAACAGTTATACTAATACAGTAGTCTGGAAAGGTTCACAACTGCTGCTGTCCAGGCCAAGCCCTTCAAATTATACAATAGTAAAGACAGACTGGGGCTACAGGATACCAGACTATCAATAGTAAGTAATGCAGGTGTATAGTTCAGCAGCCTCTATCTACACTCTGTACAAAATCACTAGGTGGTAAAGACGTCAGTTGACCAAATGGGATGTAACTGTTACATAACAAGGCATAACTGACACCATCACAAGCACACTGATAAACAGAACAGTCTGTATGGCAGGAGGCAGTAGGCCTGAATTAACCCAATTTATGTAAGTAATGTAAATATAGGTGAAGTGTATAGTACTGTACATCCAGATACCTTAAGGCAGTGCACTCATTATACCCCCACATTTTGTAACAGCCTAGGTTATTTATGGTGCATCCCCCTTAGACTCAATAATTGAGGCCCATATACCATTGTTATATACACTGGCCTCTGGATTGCATAACGGCACACATGTATTGCATAGGTGATGCCCACACATATATAGCCTCAGCCCCACCATATGTCTGGGGGATACAACAGCAGTGGACTGATGGCAGCAATGACAGTGTGATATACTCACAGACCACTACAGAATAACCCCTGACAGCATGTCATATGTGCAAAGCTTGGTATGTAGGTGGAGGACAGAGGCTGGATCACAGGCCCATATTTGGAAAACTGTTGCCATACACTAAGCAAGTCACTGGTGTTACAGGATAGTCTGCAACATACCCTTAGTCATGTAATTGAGGTTAGAATCATAAATGGATGTAGCCATGTACTGATAGCACTCAACACACACACTGCCAGTGAAATATCTGACACAGCACCTGTGTGGTAGACAGACAAAACATGATAGGCACACCTTTGGCCACCAAGAGGATAGGCCCACAGTTGAGAGCTATGCAGACAAACTGCATTCCAAGGTAAACTAGTATATATACACACACACCCTGTAACACCAGTACTATACAATGCATAACACAACTCTACTCACACTCTGTCTGTAGCTCTGGAACCTCCTAAAAATATGCAACTGGCCTGAGTGTGCCAGTTCTCCTGTAAGAGGTATTGCTACCTGCTGTTCGTAGCACTGATGCCCATGCACAGGAAGGATGTCCATCACACAGGAAAGGTTAAGGGACCACGCCCACATGATGTGGGGATTTATAGTAGATAGTTGCCATGACAGTGGTAATTGGAAGTACTACACAGCAAGCTGCATGCAGTTAGCAAGTGGAGGACACTGATTGGTGCAGAGGCCATCACCTGATCATGTGCATCACCTACTAAAGCCAGGCTGCAATCTATTCAAAGCAGCTAAATCCATTTATTGGAGAGAGAGAGGGAGAGAGAGGAAGAGAAAAAAAAATGACAAAGCTCTTCAAACAAAAAGCTGACATCGCATGCATTTAGCCAGCTGTCATTCAACAAGACATCATTCCCACAACAGGTATGTAAGGTATATACACATGTAATAGAATGTAGTACCTGGTCCATCATAATGGGATAGATGATGTGGAATGATTTATATGTGCCATCAGGTGTTATTGTGATGATGTTCAACTGAACAACTGCTATGGACGATAGTGTCTGTCCCTGTATGTAGTGAACCATAGCCATTAACTGTGGAGGTCAGAACTGACAGACAAGATGTAAGCCATCATAATGTGTGTTATGTAATGGGAAGTATGTATATTACCTGGCCAATAGCCGGTGGAATGTCATTATGATGGACATGTGGGAGCTACAGCCCACCACTGGCAGGACACTCAGGTGAATCTGTAATGTAGCATGCCAGAATGCCATAGGTTTGTAATAGGGTCACCTGCAATCAGCTCCTACATATACCCCCCTAATGTCATGCCATGTCCATATGTGGCACCTGTCTGTGTTATAGCAAGGCAGAGCAGTGCAGCTGTGTAGGAAGGTGTTGTGAGATTGTGGAGCTGATGTCTTAATGTACCCCACACATAGGTATGCATATGTGTACATATGTCACAAATATAATATTTAAAGATATATATGTATATCAGCATGCATGTCCAGAAATATACATATACCCATGTGTAGACATATATATGTGCGCATATATATGAAGTCACATATATCTACACACATATAGATAAATACCGATATGCAAATGTAAACATCTGTACAAACACACACACAAACAGATATGTATGGTAAGATGCCCCCTATATCACTACCACAGTGATGTGTGCAATGTGCGAGGCAGCAGCACACATAGCAAAACAGGCAGATATCTACAGCTGGCAGTGTGTGCACCATGGACGGTATGTCATATGTTAGTCCTATCCTAGCACCACAATGCCCCTGCCTGCAAAGTATGCAATGGGAATATGGGGAAGTATGGCAGATACACACGTGGAAGTGGTCAGAATTGGTAGCTATAGAGGACAGTCTACAGGGGTGTAATGTGACACATGTGGTGGGTAAACACCGTGGATGGTGTGTGTGGTCTGTGATGTGGATGTCCCATGGTCCCCAATATGGCCACAATAGGAACAAGGCTCCCACCAACTCCCACTCACAACAGCAGTTCACGTCCTTAAGGTGCCAGATCTGGCAGCTGAGCAGGAGGATCATGTTGGCCATGTGAATGTGTACTGGGTACCTCAGACAGATGTAACACATCCCTTATGTGTCTGTGGAGCCTGGTATGGAACAGACCCTAGACCTGAGCTCAGGGGACAAGGACATGTTGGTGTGTGCCTGAGGGGGTGGGCCAACATCCCCTGGGTGGTTCCACCTGATAGTATGGCTGTAATAGTACACAAGGAGGCCACAGGTTGGCACACACATGTGATGTGGTCAGGTATCCTGGTTAGATGGGTGTGGAGAGGTGGATCAGCTGGCCAGTGGAACATATACATGTTATTGTGTCACTGTCATAGTACATATGTTGGTAGTAATAGTCTACACAATCCCGGTACATGTCCAGCAGCATGCATAGAACCCCCTATACCACAGACTGTCAGATGTGCAGCACTCTCAGAGCAGCCATACCACTGGCATATATGTAACCATAGTGGTACTGACAATGGCATGCAAGTGAATAGTCTGTAACAGGCCTGCAATGTTAGTGTCCACACAGGGGACATGGCTACAGTCACATAGCAGAAGGTGTGGTACACTACCCAATCTGTCCAAATGGTAATTAAGCTGTAGTCATACCTAGTGAGTTGTCTGTATAGTCTGTTGAAGCTGATATGGGGGGGGGGGGTGACAGAGATGTGTATTATGAACTGTGGTAGCCTTGCCATATGAGTATCTCAGGCCTGTTCCCATTCTCATGTTTTTCAGGCACGATGACACACATCCAGCTCCCAGCATATTCTGCAGGGGAGAACAACATGATAATAAACCACCCGGTACTGCACTATCAGGACCTGTTTGGCAGGACAGCACAGGAACAACAGGAGCGGACCACCCTATGGAATGATCTCGGCCACAGGGTCATTGATGGCCTGCATAACTACAGTTATGAGCAGGTCCAGCATCATTGCAGCGATCTGCTTCGCAATGCCCATTGGCATGCTGCCGCAGTCTGGGGGATCACCTTGCCACAGGGGGGGCTATGCCATCCATCCCTCCCTGGCACATGTGGAGAAGCTCCTGGCCAGCCTCATGGCACCTGCCCGTCCTGAAAAACATCAACCACTGGACCCCTTTGTGCAGGTGGGTGTCACCCACACAACAGCCGAGGAGCATGCAGGTAAGGACACAGGGCACATTAGTAGACCACTGTTGTGTAAATATCTGCAGTGGTACATGTAGATCATGCATATCTGATATGTTATACAAATAATGTGTTGCTGCATTGTAGTGATAAACAGATGTCCAGATGTGGTAGTATTGTGTGAATTTAAAGTAGATGTATGGTAGTACTGCACCCAGCCTGTAACAGTGCCACAGGTGTAGGCACTGACATTGCATCTCTCACCCACTTATGTAGGTCCCTCCAGGGTAGCAGCCTGAAGCTGGTGAGTATATCTTACATAGATGCATGCCAACACACCGGACTTGTTATGGTGATGTAATATTCCATGCACAAATCTAACACACCTACCCTGAATGCATGCTGTACATGTGCATGTAGTGTTGCTGTGAAATGCATGGTCTCACATGGGTGAACATGATGGGGTATTGAAAGGGTATGTCACACACCTGCGTGACAACTAACATCCTGTCAATGCGGAATGTGTCCACAGGGGGTAACATACTGTTGGTAGACATGGTCTACAGTAGCAACATGTTCTGGACAACACCCATATACAGTGCAACACCAGTGTACATACCTGTAGGGCAATGCCAACTGCTGCTGAGATGCACTATGACATATGGCATTGCACTAGTCCACATTATCAGCTGGGTCTAAGCTGCAACATGTGGTGTGCAGTATATGGGACACTACAAGCTGACACATATGTATAGGGCTTACCTGTCATGCATCTGCATAAATGCTGAGGGGAGGTCTCAGCATGAAACACCAGTGCACTGCAGCAGGGATCCTAAGGATGGTAGGAATGGCTCTATCTGCATATAGTCAGGTCCAGGACCTGTGGTAGCCATAGCCCTATCCACACTGCAATAGTGACGGCAGTGTGTGAACACCATGGGATGTGCACATGAGTGGACCTTGCAATCATGCAGAATAGGGGAACATGTGTAGGGTAGACTGAACATACAATGGCAATTGTGTAAGGCCCATGCTGGTATACCCCTGCCATGAGTAGTGACTGCTGTAGTACACACAACAAGAGGTGTGATAATCCATCATGATAAGGGTGTGCACACACATCCCCACATGGTGTGCATGCATTGTGATCAGCAGTCGCACCCCTACCACAATCTGTAGACACTACATGTGAATGTACAGGACATATGTTACATACCAGGTGTGTGTACAGCTAATATCTGCAGTGCTGTGATCCCATGCCAGATCATGGATGTGTGTGTAAAAGCAATAAAGGTGTGTACACCCCCAATAGCCATGGTATGTTCTGATGGTTGTCAGTGTAAGCATTTCTGCAGTGGCCATACATGGTCTGTTGATGTTGACAGCTGTAAATCAGGCATCTGGGATTTACCAATGACAACAGTCCACATATCATCCCAGGTATGTGTTGCTGAAACACATAGGGGCTGTGAGAGGAACAGCTGGCATAACTGACATGGTACAACACATTCTGCAATGGGTTGGACACGTGTAAATTGTGGGGCACAGTACATGGCAGGGTGCAGAGCAGGTGCACAGCAATAATGTGTACATGGGTGCAGAGGTATCCAGGGGAAGGTGCATCACCTAGTCACAGCACATGCATCATACAAATGTATACCACTACTCACATGGTGTGAGTATAGCTGAACTGCATGCTGTTCTGTGCCATATGTTCTGCATGTTGGCAGATGTGTAATTGGAGGACTGTGTGTGTGATCATTGTGCATCCTCACCTGTATGAGTGTGTGTGTGTGTGTGTGTGTGTGTGTGTGTGCGTGTGTGTGTGCGTGTGTGTGTGTGTGTGTGTGTGTGTGTGTGTGTGTGTGTGTGTGTGTGTGTCTGTGTGTGTGTGCATCCTGGTGGTTAGTTAATTTGCCTGCATGGTCACTCTGGCGAAGTGGTGGGAGGTAACTGCATGTATGATGTGTGTGTGCATGTGTGTGGCCATGTATGTACATGTGTGATTGTGGGGTGTTCATATGGCTGTACCCCCCTTTGGGACCGTGCAGTACATGGACATGGAGTGCCACATTGTACACCAGGAATACCTGTCATGTGCTCACAGGACAGCAAATAGTATAATATGGCCTATAACTTGGATCAGGCATCCAGAGGGAAGATAGACCCCAGGTACACACTTAATATTGCTGTCAGCAGAGAGGTCACCTACAGCCCATGTATGCAGCTCTACAGATGCATTGAGGAAGTAATAATCGACGCCAGGGAGTGTATCCACATATTACAGCTGACACTTGATGGGCTGACAGAGCAGCATATCTGGCATGTACTGAGCATTACATACACATGACACACCAGTGGGAGCTATTATGGCTAAAACATAGTAGCCCACACATATAGGGGCCATGCACATCATTCCGACCATACAGAGGATGCATACCGAATGACAGCACTTAGGCCATGTTACTCCACTACACACAGGTCAGGCAAGTAATGTAGCAACAGGCCTTGTCTTGTGGCTACTTGTGTGGGCATTTAGAGGACTGTGATGTTAATGAATGGTAGCAATGTGTATATTTTAAAAAAATGTGATGCAGGATGGGATAACACATGGACATATACGTGGGGCTGTCTGTAAAGGCATGGACAATAAGTAGTACGGAGATGTGTGTGTGTGTGTGTGTGTGTGTGTGTGTGTGTGTGTGTGTGTGTGTGTGTGTGTGTGTGTGTGTGTGTGTGTGTGTGTGTGTGTGTGTGTACTGTTAAGCAATGCTGAACAGGTTTTAAAGTGTGGTTATTGTTTTCCCCCACAGGTGGTGAGGTGGGTCCCTCCTGCACCCAATCTGAAATAGGTGCCCATACAGACACTGATGATGATGACGATGATAATGGTGAGGCACAGGTGGGGTTGTCAGGGGCCGACACTGCACAAACATTTGACATCCCCCTTTTAGCCACCCCACCCCCCGCACACAGTTACAGTGCCTATACACACCCCAGCACCAGTGGCCATAGCAGAGGAATAGCTGGCGTTCAGTGGCAGTGTACGGGAAAGTGTGGTAACCATGCCTACTATGTCCAGTCACAGCAAGCATAGCTGGATGTCCGGCAGGCTGCCACATAGGCGGATGTCCCACGGTGCTTGTGGTAGGGTGGCTGGACATCATGCCCCTGGCATAGGCAACATAGCTGCAACCAGCAGATGCATGTTCCAGGCTGTAATGATGGAGCAGGCACATGTTGAGCATTACACCAGACAGGGCCTTAGGCTGCAGAGGGCTGCACTTGCTACTGTAGGCGACAACCTCCGTGAAGTGGCGGCTGCTATCCATGCTTCTAATGAGCAAGTGGCTAGATGGCATGATAAGCTGATGACCCTCATCAGCCGTGGTGTGTCTGTGCTTCGACATGGAATGGGGATGCTGCAATGCCCGCATGGACGTGGCCCAACAACACCAACAGCTGACACTCAGCGTGGGTGTGCTAGGACACCAAGGGGCTCCCATAGTGGCAGTAGCAGCCCCGGCAGTGTGGGGGGATGTGCTGTCCACACCACACCACAGCAGGTCACATGCACATGGTCTTGGCCAGTCCCAGGGGGAATGTGGTACCAGTGGACAAATGTCATCAGCAGGTGAGATTAGCACTTTAATGCCTGTACTTGCATGTGCCGGCAGAACTCCTGGCAGGCACAGTCCACGTGTCCATGGCCGGAGGCAGTGAACTGCACTTCCTGCCAGGTATGGTCTGCAGCTGTCCATAAACACCTGTGTAGGGCAGCCACAAGGCAGAACTGTGTGCATGCATAGCCACACACTATGCAAACACACCTAGGGCACCTCATACCTACACACACCGCATCACCTCAGCCAGCTCCCCAGAATACACCCCTCATCCACACACATGGTGTCAAATGTATGGCCCACCCTTGGCCTCTGGCAGACCAACACCAAACCCTGTGCTTATGATCATACCTGTGCCCCATCCCTGTCATCCATACCATTGATGCAGGGACAGGATGATATGGTTCTGATGCACAGGGTGAGTGTACACAAGTGTAACACAGTCCTTCAGTGCAACATGTAGTAGGGTGTAGAGTGTGAGGCATAATTGGCAGATAGTGTAGCCGTCCAGCAATGATGCCTTCTAGCTATTAGTAACACTGCTTGGTTGTGGTCTCTAAACTGATATGCAAGTGTGTTGTAGGTGTACATGTGTCAGCACAGGATGCCCTGTGCATATGATTATACCTGTGCCCCATCCCTGTCATCCATAACATTGATACAGAGACATGCTGATATGGTTCTTATGCACAGGGTGAGTGTACACCAGTGTACCACAGTCTTGCAGTGTAACATGTTGTAGGGTGTAGAGTGTGAGGCATAATTGGCAGGTAGTGTAGCCGTCCAGCAATGATGCCTTCTAGCTGTTAGTAACACTGATTGGTTGTGGTCTCCAAACTGATATGCAAGTGTGTTGTAGTTGTACATGTGTCAGCACAAGGATGCCCTGTGCATATGATGATACCTGTGCCCCATCCCTGTCATCCATACCCTCGATACAGGGACAGGCTGATATGGTTCTGATGCACAGGGTGAGTGTACACCAGTGTACCACAGTCCTGCAGTGTAACATGTTGTAGGGTGTAGAGTGTGAGGCATAATTGGCAGGTAGTGCAGCCATCCAGCAATGATGCCTTCTAGCTGTTTGTAACACTGCTTGGTTGTGGTCTCTAAACTGATATGCAAATGTGTTGTAGGTGTGCATGTGTCAGCACAAGGATGGTCTGCAGCCATAATGCACAAGTCACTGTGCTGACACCATGGCAGTGAAATATCTGGGGTACAGTCATACAAATTTCACAGGTTACTATACTGGGTATTGCCTGTGCCACATGGACAGGTGGCTCACTGAGGCATGTATACCCTGCAACCTGATGTAGACCCATCCACATACATGCACACTGTTACTTGCCAACACTGGGACTAGACCCCTACCTAGCAATGTCGTGATACTGACATGTGTGGCCTACATTACACAAACACTGCCTTGACCACTGTGTATCCAATAGACCTTGTCTGGCCAGCAACAAAATGAGCAGCCCTTGCAGATCATGAACTCAGGGCCATTTACACTGAAGTGACAGCACATGACCACTACACCCTGACCACTGTGGGGACAGCTGTTGTGTTACCTATATAGCTGTCATTACCCAAATTGAGTGGTATTGAACACTAGCTTTTAAGTATTAGATTGTATAGTCCTTGTTATTAATATGACTGTTGCATCACATATCTTGTTTTATCATAATGTACACATAGCAGATACATATGGTGGGATACATGTTGGATTGTATAAGCAACCGTGATGTTTACTCATGACAGGTATATGGTTATATACATATAGGTGTATAGATGTCTACATGTACATACACAGGAATACGCATACATATGTCTGTATACACATCTGTATAGTGCTACATATATATGGCCATGTGTACACCTCTTCATATGTACATATGTTTACATATCTATACATATGTGTATCTATAGGTATACATATATGTACATATAGATATGTGTATATAGCTATATATGTTTGCACATCCTATGTGTACAGATATGCCTAGTTATGTTGGTATATATTTAGATATCTATGACTATATCTGCATACATATCTATACCAATATACCTATTACTGTTGATATATCTGTAGATATCCATATGTTTATGTGCATATGTATCACTATCTGCATATGTGTAGACATATATTGCTCTGTATAGGCATATATCTGTGTGTGTATATGTATATCTATGTACATATACATACCCATCTATATATGTCGATATGTATATGTGCAATCATAGATATATATCTGGATGATTATATGTACAGATATTCTCACCATATGTCCTGGACATGGAGTGTAGACCTACCCCAGCCCCTAGAGTCCCAAAATCGCAGTGCAAGTGGATGTCAGGTATGTATAGCAGGTATATTGGTAGACTATTGCTACTGTAATTGGGATTGTCTACACAGACATGTTGTGTGTGGGAGGTCACATCTGCTATCCACATGTGTGCCATTGGCTATTGACAGACATCCTAAGGGCATTGTAGTAAAGTACAACTGCTAGCACTTAATGCCCCCATGGACTGCAGCACAGATATTTGCCAATATATGTGGACATTCTGAAACACTCTCTACAATCCGGAGGTATACACAGAACCCCTTAGTGCTAAACATGTGTACCATGCATGACAATATGGATGTTAACAGCCATGTAGATGGGGGTCGACTTTATATGATCGACAAATTTGTCAGAGAGACCAAAACACCTAAAGCTCAAAACAACAAAAACTCATTTGGTCAAAACTCATAACATCAACACATGAAATTCAAAGAATTATGCCCTTTCCCCACTGTAGAGCGACCCTGGAGTTAGAATAAATAGATAGGGGGTGTGGGGGGTGAAGCCCCCCACATTCATAATACATTTTAAACATACATGTGCATAGTTATAACAAAAATGACAATAATTATCTAAATAATGTGAGGGGCTCCGCCCCTCACCCCCCAATATGGGGGGCTGTGCCCCACACATCCCCCCTAACTATTTATTCTTACTCCAGTGTCATGCTACAGTGGGGAATGGGCATAATGCTTTGCATTTCATGTGTCGATGTTATGAGTTTCGACCAAATGAGTTTTCTGTGTTTTGAGCTTTAGGTGTTTTGGTGTCGGTGAAATGAGTGTCGATCATATGAACTTTCGATCATATGAAGTAGACCCTTATATGGGTATAACACATAACGACTGGTATACATATGCCACCATAGGTTATGAATTGACACACCCCTGCCTGGCCTGACACATAATAACCGCTGGTACAGGGGTGCCATGGCCACATACAACCCATTAGATAGCGACATACATCTGTACAGCATCCCACTGCTCTGTCTGACATACATGACTGTTAAGGGAGACCCGGAAGCAGTACATCCGGCAAGTATCTCCACATGACATCTCATTGAATAAGTAGACTAAGCTGCTAGACATGTAACAATGCACTGTGCAGGCTACAGACAGACTGGCTCAACACTGGCCGACATCTCCTATGGGAGAATGCACATGTACCTGCATATATAGCAGGCTCTGCAGGCATGTCACACCACAGGATAAGATACACCTGTGTGAAGGTGCATAGCCACATCCAATGTGAACACAGCCACAGCCACATATGGTAAACTAGCATAAAAGTACAGTATATGGACTATCTGTTCAACAACATCCTCATATGTGCCACTCACAGACTAACCCTACATATACTGGGCTGCTACACGGTATGGTCTGCTGTCTGTTTGTGGTATGGGACATGTGTGTGTATGGCCCTACAAACATGTAAACCACTATGGTAACATACAGTGGAGCAGCATGTAACATCAGATAGGATGGGACCTATAACAATGGCATCTACCACAGTCTGTACACAGGCTAAAGAACATGTTCACAATACACACACTGTTGACAGTCACCATAGTTACACAAACCTCGATACTGCACAAATGACCATGGAATGTCCTGGTAATGCCATCAAATATCACACGTACTGTATATAACATGTGCAGCAATCTGATATCTCTCTGGCTTGCTATCAGATATGATGACACCACTGATGGTGTACAGCACACATGCACCTCTTAATGCACAATATATGTACAAAGGTTGACAAAGTTGTGGTTGGAAGCACATACACAGGGCCAATATTGACATGTTGCTGTGATAACCTCATACATGTACTGTTGTAACAGGGTTTGTTGCAACATGTCTCCTATGAGGGATATGAAGTCAGTAACTGTCATGGCTTTCACCATCTACAGACTGCAATCCTCACACTACCTTCTGCAGTTCACAGATACATGCTCTGTGGGTAACACATGACACCAAGGGCACAACACACTGCCCAGTCTGCAGACAACCCTGCAGACGTGGATTCCTCTTAAACACAGTACTGACATGGCAGGTATTACAACATGTAGGACAGCCATATCCACACACACACTGTTAAACCAATATTACTCCACATGCAGTATAGCAGCACTTACAGTCTATAGTCAGGCCAGGCACATCCCCCTCCAGTGTGTTGCCCTGTTTCCACAGTGTAAGTTGTTAGAGGTAAATCCCCAATCCATCTGAGATGCATTTCGTCAAACGACAGATCTAGTTCCTGCCATATTGCTTGCTTGAACACCTGCACTGATCTTGCATGCCATGCAAGCTTTTGAGAATCCAGGGGTTAATATAATATATTTCATTTAACTAAACTTATAAATGTACTTCTAAATGCTAAACAAATACTTCATGTAACAGAATGTCATTAAATTATAAGAAATAGAATTGGAAACTTTAAGACTATATAAGTTAAGAATTTTGTTTTACCTTTGCATAGTATGTGCGATGCTAAATTAACTGAATGTCATATTTAAGCAATATGCTAATTAGAAGTCTTAAAGACAATTTTCTTTTCTTTGTTCCTATCTAACACATTCCTTTCACAGTCTGTTTATGAATTAACACTTTAAAAAGCTGGAGAACAAAAGAACATTCCAGTTGTTTGAAAATATTAATTCTTGCTTGCTTTGATTCCTACCTGCTCCTTGAGCTGTTTTGATGAAAATCCAGGTCCTTGAAGAGTTCAAATTTCATCACTGATGTCTGTGAAAAATGGAAAATACCTTAATCATGACTGTGACAATGAGGAGAAAAAAATATGAACTTATTTTCAAGTATATATGTGAGAATCTACTCAAAAGAACATTGTTTTTTTAAATACTTATTTAGAAGTAAAGAATTTATAAAACAAAAGCCATAATGTTTCATATTGAACTGTTGCTGATGTGTAATTTTATTTCATTTTGCTGAATGTTAATAGCTTATGCTGTAGTGTTATAACTCTAACTGGGATAAAAAATGTCTTTTTTATAGCAGACGTCTGGGGAGAAAAGCTCCACATTTACATTCACAAGTTACAACCATTCAAAATAAATAGATATTTTTATTACATTCCCCTAGATTTACTAATCTTTCATGTAAGACTAGATTAGTCATACATGGAAGCACCAGTGTAAGAGTATGATGGCAGCGCACCATGCATATTAATGAGGATGCGCTGCCTCAACACTAAAGTTTACACGGAGCATGGACAAGTGTAGGGGGCATGTCGGACTGCAGAGCAGTCCAAAAACTCATGCCCCTGCAATGAATAAACACCACAATTTCGAGTTACATGAGCGAGTCTGCTCACATGTGTACAATGTAACACTACACTCCCCCATATGTTAAACAACTTACAAAATTAAAAATAAAAATATTTTTTTCCTTCCGATATAGCTGCCCGTATTTGCACAGGTTTGTGCATGTTTTCCCATTGCTTAGCTACAGTTAGCAACTTAGACACCAGAAGAGGACAATAAGAAAAATATATGCAAATGAAGCAAAATAGCGATAGCGTAGTGGTTAGAGCCTTCGCGCAAAGAGGAGGCATTCCCGGTTCAAGTCCCACTACTGCACGTTCCATTTTCTGTGAGAAATCTGTATACAAAAATATTTCCTGACATTTTTTATGTATAAGTTTTGTAAAAAGCATTGACATGTTAAATGTAGTAGTGAACGAATTATATAGATATGAAGGTGAAATAGCTATGCATTCTGAGGCATGAGTACCCTATTTTAAGCAATATAAAGCACTGCTAAGCACATTTTACCATTATTGAGCATATTTAAATACAATTGTGTGTAGCTGCGCACCTGCAAAGTATTTCCGCATAGCTGTGCACCGCGCTAACCAGCGCAACGTCGGGCAACGCTGAGCAATGTCGAGCAACGTTGAGCAACGTTGGGCAAAGTTGAGCAAAGTCGGTTAAACACGCTCAGACCTGCTTTAATGTACCTTAACCTGTCAGATCTGCCCAGCAGGAAAATAAAAAGCAGTGACATGGCTTGAACTCAGGATGCTGTGCACTACAGTTACAGTACCTAACCACTAAGTCATGACAGCATTTCACAAACATGCACTTTCAACAGACACATATCTATCAAAGGAATTTTAAACATTGCCAACATCAGCTAAGCAGGCGTGCTTACAGCTGAGCTTTTTCAAAACTGGCCAATCACAAATAAGTGCGGGAAATGAGGCATATTTAAGCTCCACAGGCAGGAATACTTGCTATAACTGGTTGTAGCTTCCTTCTGCAGTCAGCATGGCTGGTGTTGGTGAAGGCACTCGATTTAGAGCGCAACGCTGGGGCATCCAGGAGTCCAAAGAAATGGTTTGGCTCCTTATCCACAATCATGAGGAAAGACTCCTGCGGGGCCAGGACCAGGGTACCCAATATAAAATGGAGGCCTGGAACAGTCTTGCCCATGATCTCACCAGTGCCACTGGTGTTCCTCGGACTGGTGAGCAGGTCAGGCACCATTATTCTGACCTGCAGTGACGTAGGGAGGATCAACTGGACCAGTGGATCCAGGAATCCTGTACGATGCCTAATGCCCCAGTACTGAGTAAGTAGCCATTGTATTAAGTAGTTAAGTATTGCTATGCTTGTCTATACTATGGATTGGTATGTCTCAATAGCACTGTATTTACTTCACAGCTGCAGGTGTCCAGGCTATGAACCAGCAAGCCCATGAATATAGGCTGCAAAGGTTGCATCATGAGGCAGGTTAGTAATTATTCTGCATGTACTGTTATATAAAATAAATGAGAGAGCCTTCAAAAAGTATTTTAACCCAATAAATAAAGGTGTAAAAATCCTTTAATAAATGTATGATTCATGGAGTGCATCTGCGTCATTTTCTTTGCTATGTTGTTGTACTGTTGCATTCTATAAATAGTAATGTTGTATTAAGCAGTGTCAACCCACACTTGGGTAGGCCCATATAACAGGGATGAAGGGAGTGCCAGTATCTTGTATGCATATGTACAGCTTTCAACTGTTGGTTCATGGCCAGCATGTACAGGTTAATCTGGCACATGAGTAGCTTGGTATTGTGTTCCCCAGAAATGTCAGTGTGCTGCCAGAAATGTAGGGAGCTGTTAACATATAACTGATACTTTCACCTGAACATATCTAGATAATTATATGAAAGTAGATCTGTCAGTGTACCTTCTTAGCAGTAGTGTGTGTGAGCAACTCTCAAAATATGTTGCAGTAACATCTGCATCTTGGACAGTTTGTATGTAAGATACAGCTCATGTATATAATGATCTAGCAAAATCCAATTGCACAGTATAAGGACATTGGGTAATGTAATAATACATGTAAGGGACATATAACTGCAGTTAATAGGAATGTAGTGAAAACTAGAAGGATATATAAGTTGTTAATTGAGCTATCTTTTCCCATCCTACTGTATGTGCATAAAAAATGCAATTCCACACCTCAATCGGTATGTCTAATCTCAAAACATTTGTTGGGACATATGTCCTATTGGTTTATAAATATTTGCATTTATCTCTATGCATGTGGCCTGCTGCCATCAATTCAACATGCATGCTGTTGTAATGTCCACTATTGTTCTATATATGTATGTGTTATGCTTGCTTTTCAACTGTTGAAAATCTGATGTGCTGGTTTAATGGGAAAACTTCTGCATGCTGTTATAACTAATTGGGAATGCTGTTGACTGTTACTAACCCATATCTTTATTAAACTCTCCAAAACATAGTTCGTATGAGAAAGCCGGTCCCAGCAGACCCACCTGTCCCACCTCAGCTGGCCATGCCACCTGGCACCAGCAGATCTGGTGCCCAACCTGGGACCTCCTCCTCCATTGGCCCTGTGCCACCTTTGGGTAGAAGCGCTGCAGGGGAAGGGGCTTGCCCCCCGTGCAAGTGTGGGCAGAGGGGCACCTATCATCCTTTGAATGGTCCGGGCTGTGGTGCGTAGAGAGATTGAACGTTCTGTTGCAGAACCTCTATGCCAGCTTGAGGCCCGAGTGGCACAACTCCCAGGTCAGCCTGCACCTCCTACACAACCTCTAGCACAGCCACCCTCTGGGCCGTGAAGGTGAAGTGGTGACTGCCCGTGGGTGGGGACCTCAGTCCCATTGTTTCCATCTGGGGGCTCATGGGCTTGCAATTTCCAAACATCCCTCCCCGTCAAAGGTGTTCACCCACCACATGTGCCATATACCGCCCCTGTATGCATCTTGCTTGTTTTGTCTGTTTACCTCCCCAACATACCTCCCCAAATATACCTAATTCCCCTACCCCACATTCCACTTTCACCTGAAAAAAAAGGGCAATCTGCTCCCAAGAAAAAATTACGCCCCATACATAGCTGCCCATTTTGCACACATGTCCACTGGACACATGAAATGTTATTTAATTGGCATTACAACATACTTTGTTGTCCTCACCCCTCTCTTAGGGGTTGAAGGGTTCATATCTACCTCCAAATTTATTGCATATGCAGAGCTGTTGCTGTTGAAGAAATGGGCAGCTATGGACCTTCCCTACACCCGTCCTGCACATCCCGAGACATTTTCCATACTGTCTTTACCTCTTTGTGCCCCTTTTTTCACCACTTTCCTATCTCCCCATTTTTCTTTTCTTTCTAAGAAATTAGCTTGGGGGTGAACGGGAGTAAGCACTATTAAGCAGTAGTTAGTGGGTTTGTGTGGGTTTGCACTTGTTTGTGCTTAGCTAAGCAATGCTAAGCATTGTGCAAACATGCGCAAACCCACTTACAAATGCTTAAAAGTGCCTTAGTCACACTGTATGTGAGGGCCCTTGTTCTGCTCAGGAACAAAATAAAACATCTCTGTAAGTCTCGAACCCCAGACATTGCACACACTACACAATATGAAGTACCACAAAGCCATGGTAGATATATATCAGGTTGGTGCTTAAATAATTATATCATGCATCAGAATGAGTGAATGTAAAGGAAAATTAGGAATACCATAACACACAACTTGTTCTGTGGATGTTGACCAACATTTGTTGTGGGATTACATTACATGACTGTGATAAGAGAAACAGCCTTTCTAGCAGGAAATAATGTTCCACCATCACTTTACAACCCCACACAATATCACAGCTGGACAAACACTGGCATATCTGTTTAGGGCAGAGGCCATACCTCTCAATTGCCCCTAATTTTCAGGGATGTCCCTGATTTTGACACAAATTTTAGCTCTGTCCCTCTGAATCCCTCCTAAAACTACTGACTTTGGGCAGAAAGGTGGTGAATTACACTTAATGAATAATGACAATAATTAAGAGTTAGACACTTCTTTTACTTCAGAAAAGGTGTATTAATTCATATGCTCTGATTCTCTCAGTGTTTCAACTTAATGGCATTATTTTAAAGGTGTCCCTGATTGTCCCTGACTTTTTCTTGACTTTTCCCTGAGTCTGTTCAAATATGTACCTGATTGGTTGAGAGGTCTGGCAGAGGCAGAAACACAGAGGCATATTAGCCTTTCTGCTGCTACACACTGTGCAAATAGCTTTGGAAGGAGTTTTGGAAGCACACCCTTATGTAGGAATACAACATTGAAATACAAATAGATGTAGCCATGTACTGGTAGCAACCAACTGCAAGAATACCATTGCTCTATTGCTGAAAAGACCTGTGTGGTGCACAGACAAAAAATAATAGGCTATTCTCTAGCTATCATGTGGATAGGTCCACAGTTGGGAGTTACGCAGACAGACTACTTGCCTTGATAAACTAACATGTACACAGCAACCCTGTAAGTCCAGTAAGATAAAATTCACACAGTACTACTTATGCTCTCTGTACTTCTGTAACCCTACCCAAATGTAGAATATACCTGTGTGTGCAGGGTCGACCAAGGATGTAGGTAAGCATACTCACAGTACTGAAATGTGTCCAGTTTGTCTGAGCAGCTCATGCTAATGTCAACACTAGAAAAGCACAAACTGTTTAGAACTGAGTAAATGAATATTCACAGTATGTGCCAAAGGAATACATCTCTATAACTAGCGTTGTATGGCAGTTAATTGTAACAGTTGAAAAGAAAGTACATCTTTCCATGTATCTTGGTGTAGCATTTTGAGGGGTGAGTACATTTCTACACTGACAAGTGGGTACTGGAAGCAACAACATTAGGTCTGAGTACAAAATGTAAATCTCTGGCTACACCCCTGGCTTCTGATATAAGAACTATACCAACCTTCTGTCTTAAACAATGATGTCCACACCAAACAAGGATGATCTCCATCATGGAAAGCTGAAAGGGCCACGCCTACATGAGTCAGCAATTTATACTACTGGGTTGCTATGACAGTGATCACTGCAATTACTACACAGCAGGCTGCATGCAATTAGCAAATGGTGGCCACTAATTGGTGCAGAGGCCATCACATGCTCATGTGCAAATTCCTACAAAAGCAGGCTGTAATCTCTGCCAACAAACTCAATCAGTCTATTGCAGAGACTGACAGAGAGAGAGAGACAGAGAAAAGGGAAAATAAATATTACCAAATTATACAAAGGAAAGATATGTGACACATATGTATTTACTGGCATGCAGTATATGTTATTGAAGAATAGTCTACATAATGTAAAACATTCATATATGGCAGCAATACTTCTTTATGCACAGATGTTCTGCTTAACTACTGCTATGGGCAATACTGTGTGTACCTGTGGGCAGTGGGACATACCTGTGAAATGTGTAGCTCAGCATTAAATGTCAAAGATCTGATCCATGTTATCTGTGTTCTGTACAGTAGTGTGGCCAATGGCTGTTGGGGGGATTAGCGCTGACATTATATAAACATGGGTGTGACAGAACAACACATGCATGATAGTCATATTAAAATGTATCTTAGCATTGGCAACTGCTGTAGCAGTCTAGTATACTTATCTAGCATCTGTTGCCATATATACCCCCCTAATGTTAGTCTGTGTTCATATGTGACACCTGATTGTGTTGCAGCAAGGCCCAACAGTTAACTGTGAGGTCTAGGGACTTACAACAGTGTGGACCATGAGTGTGTATGCCACACACATATGGAGAAATATATATATATAGATATATATATATATATATAGATATATATATATATATATATATATATATATATATATATATATATATATATCTGTCATATATATTCACATCTGTATATGTGCATAGAGCAGGGGACATATTGAAACTGTTTGCGAAGGGGGGGAGATATATATGTTGGTGAAGGTTAGTATGCACATATTTGTATGTAGGTTTTAGTATGTGACAAACAAGACAGCATACAGTGCTGGTATATGACATGTGGTGGTTAAACACTGTGGGTGGTTCGTTCAGTTTGCAATGTTGAAGCCAGTAAGGCCTGCAAAAGCTCCCTGGGCTGTGAACACCTTCAGTGCATTTATCCCAAGACTGTGCGATGTTATTACATTACTGTACACCTTACATCCTTTGTATATTTGACATTCTCACTATGAAAGGTGTAATGTATATGTGCCTATATATATATATATATATATATATATATATATATATATATATATATATATATAGATATATATATATATATATATATATATATATATATATATATATATATATATATATATATATTTATGCTCATACACACCTACATCTACCTGTTGCAATAGATTCTCTGTACTGTTGACTGACTGTGATGGTCAATATGTTTGTAAATACATCAAAGATATGTATCTGCGGGATAGCTTAATGGGAAACTGTTTATGCTGTGGCATTATGGGTCCTTGCTTTGATCCTAGCAAAAGCTGTGTATTCTGTTGCTAGGCAGAACAAGTGCTATTGCATACAGTGTGATTAAGTCCCTTGGTTTTAACTAGGGTGTGTCATTGGAGGCTAAAGCACTACATCTATGATTATTGATTGGTACCAATGTTGAATTCAAATCCTGTGTGTACTGTAGCACTAACTGAAGCTCTGGGCCTGTACAGAAAAGTATGGTGTATGTCCACATTGCTTGCATCCACTGTTTTGTGTGGTCCCTGTATTCATCACAGATTATATTTCTCAAGATTAAGGTTGTGTAAGTACTGACACACAGTACTGTATAGTACACACTGAAAGTTTATTTGGGTTTTCATACCTTTGAGCCCTGGAATTATGTCTGATGTGTTTGCGGTATGTCTGTAACATGTCCTTTGACATATGTGTTGTAATACATATAACTGCATATCTAGCAACATTCATAGTGTACTACAGTAGTATGTGACCTATATTACCAGTTGTGCACATATTTTGGCCACAGGTTTGGCACTAACAAGTTGTGTGGTATAATAGTAATACATTTTCTGGACTTTACACTGAATCTAATGGATGATATATTTATTTACACATCAGCTTGATGTATATCTGCTGTGGCTAGACAGTGCATTGTGTTACATACAGTGTGCCAGGTACTCTTGCATAGTCTTATATAGTGATTTTATTTTGTTACTGTGCAGAACATGGTTCATTAGATAGAGAGTGAGCAAGGCACTTTCAAGCAGTTGTGGGGTGAGCAGTGATAAGTGGCAGTTACAGTGTTTCACTCTCGGTAAGCTTATAGGTTGCTATATATGGCAGTTCAGTGATATCTGCACTGTATAATGTTAAATGTGCCAAATGACTTGCTCAGACATATTTTTGTATTTATGTCTTCCAGGGATCATGGCCCACCACAGGAACCCGGGTTACAGCAGTGCTGAAGATGATATCATTACTAGCAGTATGATTCAGCACTACCGTCTCATGTTCTCACAAACCAGCCAGGACCAGCAGGAGCATACTGCAATGTGGCAAGATGTTGTCCAGAGGATCAATGAGGTAGACCTGCATAACCGGACATATGAGCAGGTACGCCACCACTGCAGTGATCTTCTCAGACATGTCTGTCAGCATGCCACTTATGTGTGTAGACAACAGCTTGCAACAGGGGGTGGTGTTAATATCCACCCCCCTCACCAGAGTGGAGGAGCTGCTCATGAGCCAGGGGGCACCTGCCCAACAGCAACAGCAGCAGACATACACCATGATGGAGATTGGAGCCACCCAGCAAGCACACATGGAGCATGCAGGTAACATGGCATATCTGTAGACTACTGTTATCTGTATTGGTAGATCATGCATGTGTGAGATGTGGAGTGTGTTGTTCAAAGATGTGGAGCCTGTTGTTGTGCAATACTGATCATTCGGAACATAATCTGTAGCCCTGTGGATGTAAACTGTTCTTGTACTGTAAGATTGCAAACACACAGTAGCAATGCCACAGTTGTGGCCACTGACAAACTGTCTCATCTCTATGTACGTACCTCTGGGGTGACATCAAGGCAGCGGATAGATGCTGGTGAGTATGTTCAACATTTATTATTGTAAATAAAAAGTGCATGTCATAGTTAAGGTGTAGGCCATGTACACATGTAACACACCTACCCATAATGCATGCTGTGCATGTTTGGTGTAAGAGCACTCACATCTCACTAATGTGATTAGCTGCCTCAAACACATGCAATACCCAGACCATCTCAAACAAATGTAACTAGACTGTAGTAACCACTGGATAGGCACAGTTGATACTCAACATGCACATAACATACACATCTATGTCATACACAGAGCATTTTAACATGCTACACATAAAGTATTTCCAACCCCACTGTAAAGACACACTCCAGTATCCAAAATCTCATCCACACATTACACATAATATACCTGAGGGGTAGAGGCCTATCCTGGGGCATTTAAACACTCTGCAACAGACTAAACATTCATGTCAGGGAATGCTCCTTATTGGCCTCCTTACAAACTCACGTAACAACTGGTTGTGAAATGGTGAATTTAGCCAAGGTTGTGCAGTTCCGGCACAGCATGATTAGTGCTGGTTTGTGAAACATTTGTAGCCTTGAGTGACCACCTGATGCTTCATGATGATGGCCTATGGTACTATACCCCATCCAGTTATTGTAACCACAGTATTACACATAGCTGTCATTGCTACAAACCATAATGATGCGTGTGTGCACACATATGCACCTCTAAGCAGTATGCATACCAATCACCATTTGCACAACTGACATATATATGTCTTGTGATACTATTGAGTGGCTAGGTCATATGACACATATTGGGTATGTGTAGTGTTTGAATATGCAGTTGTGTTTTAGCATGCCATGTCATGGATGAGACTGGCATGTCTACAATATGATCTAAACTCACCATAAGTACCATACATTGGGTATGTGGCCGAATGGTATTCCATCAATTATCCTTGCACCACTGATGATGTTGTGTGAATACTCATCATACATGTGCTAAAAATGTGTCCACAATTATTTGCTAAAGACACAGAGGTTGTAATCAGCATTGGATACCTATCTGACACACAGATACACATCCAGCAATGGTATGTACACCTGTGATTTATGGTGCACAGTACATCACAGGGTTATGAATACCTGCACAGCAATGTTGTGTCCATGTATGCATTGTGTTCCACGGGGAGGGCCATCACTTAATAACAAAACACATGCATCAAAGCCATGTATACTGTTAGTAACAAGGACTGACTACACTTGTACTGCATGCTGTTGAGCAACACATGCATGCTGACATGTGTGATATGACTGTTTTGCTTGTGATACTGTACCCCACCATCACCTGGTATTGTGTATGTTTTGTGATTGCTGATGATGTGTGTGTCTACTTTCGGGAAGAGTGTAGTTTTGTGTGTATACATGTGTGCATGTGTGCATGTGTGCATGTGCGCATGTGCGCATGTGTGCATATGCGCATGTGTGTATGTGCACATGTGTGCATGTGGTCTGAAGTCATGCTCAGGTCTTAAAGTGTGTTTCCTGTTTTCCTCTCACAGGTGGCGAGGTGGGGCTGGTTCAGTACAGCAGGGAACCTGATGTCACTGAGACAGATAGTGATCATGAGGATAGGTGTGTTGAGGCACAGGCAGCTGTGTCAGGGTCTGTTGTTGGGCCACCAATTGACAGTACACAAGTCTCCACCCCATCCATGCACACAGTCATACTGCCTGTACATCCATCATCACCATTGCCCTTAGCTGAGGGACGGTGTACAGTTGGCACTGGTCAGGACAGTGTGGTATCTATGGCACATGTATCAAGACACAGCAGCCATAGCCAGATGTCTGGAATGGTACCACATAGGCAGATGCCCAGGGGTTCTCGTCAGAGTACTGCTGGTCATCATGCCCCTGGCAGACCTGCCACACCTCTTTCTACCACATGCATGTTCAAGGCTGTCTAGGAGGCGCAGACATGAATGGAGCAGTACACCAGACAGGGACTAAGGGCACAGAGGGCTCATTACACCTCTGTAAATGACAGGATCCATGACCTAGCAGGTGCCATACGTAACTACACTGAGGTCATTGATAGACATTGGGATGAGACATTGGATGTCCTCCACAATGTCATGTCAGGACAGTGCGGGATGGTTGAGACGTTGACGTGGATATATGCCAGCAACATCACCAGCTGGAGGTCATCATGGATGTCCAGAAAATCACAGCTGCTCCCGTAGCACCAGTACCAGCCCCAGCAATGTTGGGGGGTGGCTGTTCATAGGCTGTCCAAGCAGACCACATGCACGTGGCTCTGGCCAGTCCCAGCAGGTACCTGGATCCAGTGGACATATGTCAACCTCTTCGGATAGTACCCGATCTGGATTAGTACCTGATACTGTCTGTAGCACCCCTGTCAGGCACAGATTCCGTATCCATGGCCAGAGACAGTGATCTATAAAGCCTGCCAGGTACAGTCTGTAAGGCTGTCTCACAAATCCCCTTATATGGCAGCCACATGGTGGAACTGTGTGCATGCAGACATACACACATAAATCAGAAACCTAGGGCAAACACATACCCACACACATGACATCAACATTGGTCCATAACAGTAATCATGGCCCTCACACACACACTCACACACACACACATGTCGATTGTATGGCTCAGTGTAGGCCTCTGGTAAACCAACAACACACCCTGTGCACATGATGAAACCTGTGCTACCTCCTGTCATCTGTAACACTGATGCAGGAACAGGCTAACATGGTGCTGATGCACAGGGTGACTTTCATAAAGTATAGCAATGGTTGGATGTGTAGCATGTTGTCAGCAGTAAAGTGTAATGATATCCTTGAAGGTGTAGTTGAGCAGGCATGATGCATTAAAGCTGTAATTAGCAATGTTGTATTGTTTTCACCAGTGTTTATTCCAATTGTATTTTGTTTGCCCATGTGCCACTTGGCTGATGTGTAGTTGTGTCAGCATGCATTATACAGTGGACAGTAAGTGTGGGGTGTGTGCAACACACGTTTGCAGGTGTCCATTTGTGAACATGGTGGAGGTGCACTGTCTGCATGTGTATGCATATTGGACACATGGGCAGGGTGACATGCCCTGTATTGGCCAAGTGTTAACACTCCATAGTTTCTATCGGTGGCCAGGATGCATTGTACTACACACATTTTGGAACTTGAGTATGCATGTGTGTATATGACATGGGTTGACACTCTGCTGTGGGTAATGCTATTGTTGCTATCTGTCATTGGTTTGCATTACTAAGGTTAACACTGTCCCAGCTGCATAATCCTTTAGTAATGCACACTGTTCACCTACAGGGTTACATGCACCGTGCTATCACAAACACAAGAAATTCTCACTTATACAGTAAAAGTGCATTAGTCTCATGGTCCCCTGCCATAAACTAAATATATAATAGAAGGTGTGAAGCTGTACCAAAAAGAGTTACATACCAAGAAGGGATAGCCTCTCTGGTCAGTATCATTGGGAAAATACAAGCCCTCATTAAACATGCAAGGCAAGCTTCAAAATACAAAATGGCAAGGATTCCAAAGACAACACTAAAGCTTTCTTTAATGTTGTTTATAATCTACAGGAGAAATCTCAGATTGGGTCACAGTTAATGTAAATGGTCACAAAGTACACTGATCTGACTGACATTACCAATTTCTTGTCAGTCAGTTTGAATGCAGATTTCACCACCCTGTCGTTACACAAGGGCCACATTTCCAGACCTGAAGAATGTAAAACCTGATGATTCACAGACACTCTAGTTAAAACATCTCTTTACCGAAGTCCAAACCACAGTGGCAGTGGTACTGGACAGTGTCCCTGGCTGTGTCATACACAAGCTGACATATGAAGTCACCACTCACCTAAACACTCTGTCCAGATGCAGCATCTATACAGGTTACATACTTGTGGAATGACTCACGGTAATGGTGTTCACAGTCCACAAGGGTTGAGCTACAACATCTTCTTCTTCTCGTGTCGCCACAGTAGATCATCTGCTTCAATTTCTTCATTCCCTCTCATCTTGTGCTGTCACACCATCCACCTGCATGTCCTCTCTCACCACAGCCATAAACCTCATCTTAGGCATTTCTCTTTTCCTGTTACCTGGCGGCTTCATCCTTAGCATCTATTTCACAATATACTCTGCATCCCTCCTCAGCACATGTACAAACCAACTTAATCCTGCCTATCTGGCTTGGTCCACTAACCTTCAAACCTGGGCTGACCCTCTAATATACTTATTCCTAATCCTGTCTACCCTCATCATACCCAGTGCAAATGTTAACATAAATTGATTAAGGGTAGAACTACAACAGATCCTGGAAACTCTCACCCTATAAGCCAGGCAAATGTTATCTGGAAGGCTATGGAGCACAGCATTATGGAACTCATTAACAGAGACATTATGAACCTGCAAACACTGCACCATACCCACTTAGGCTCTCTAAAGGCCAGATCATGGCTCCTACATCTAGTAGACTTCAAGCCAATTAACAAGGCTATAGGTGAGGGAGGGGAGGTCCCCACAGCCAAACTATAGCTCACCAGCAATTCATACCCATCCCGCATTCTGGTATTATAAATAACCTCAACAGACTGACCATAAACGATTGTTAGAGGATGGATTGACAACTGATGCACAGATGTAGGACACACAGTAACTCCTGTTTGGCATGTAGCTTTCTTAGGTACAAGCAAACACAGTAGGAATATGTCTGCCCATGTTTAATGAAAATGCATACTGTGGGCTATACTTTATTCTCCAGATGACACACACATCCTCCAAAAGGGTATCATAGAGACAGATACCTGGTGTCAAACTCATGCTGTAAAGCTATAAGCCAAAGAAAGCATAGTTATCCACTTTTAGAAAACAAAGTATCCCCAGAGTACCACATAGGTAATAGCCCCCAAAATGTGAAACAGGTACTAATGTATACATAGAGCCATGTGTTTAGTCATCTATCCTTTGATAATCACATTACCAAATGGTTTTGGAAATCCCTCTGTAGAGCACATAAGCAATAAAGGGTTTGCATGCAGATCCACAGAGGTTGTTGCACAACTATAATGATTAGTCATCTTTGCCAGACTTTGCTTGCTTTGGAACAGGATTCAAATATACCTCAAGCATAAACCCTCACTCACACTCTTCAGTAGAAACCGTGATGAATGGATGTGAAATAGAAGACGTAGCCCAGGGATCACTGCAGTGGCTAAGCTTGTCACAAGCGTACAGAAGTGACCTAAGGTCTGGAAAGCGCCAGCACGCTCCGGCAAAGATAATAGATGCTTTCATGGAGAATGCAGAGTACCCACCTATGAAATAATTGAGGTCACATGTATGTATATGGCTTTGCCCCACAGCTACCTTACATGTGTAATGCACATACAGTTGTGATTGTGATATGTCATACACTAGAAAAACCAAAACCCACTCCACATTAACCACTGGTGTCCCACACTCTCAGACACCCACAGTCAGCAAGTGGGAGATTCAAACTCCTTCCTAATTACATTATGATACTACAACAATATGCATTTACACAACATGCTATACACATGACTGGAATTTCATCTTTCCACAGGTATATTTTTAGGATGGTGACATCATCAGACTTGACAAAGATGAGTATACCACTTTTAAGGGGTGTGAGTAGTCTCCAAACAGGCTGATCCACCTCAGGGAAGACACACACACTCACACAGTTGTCAAGTGCAGGAATCAAACCCCTACCTAATTACATTATGATACTACAGCAGATACACATTTACACGCTATACACATCACTGGGATTTCACCTTTCCACAGGTATATTTGTAGGATGATGACATCATCAGACTTGACAAAGATGAGTATACCACTTTTAAGGGGTGTGAGTAGTCTCCATAAAGGTTGCTCTTCCCCAGGGAGACACACACACACTCTTGGCAAGTGCAGTAATCAAACCCCTACCTAACTACATTATGATATTACAGCAGTATGCATTTACACGGCATGCTATACACATTAGTGGGATTTCACTTTTCCACAGGTATATTTGTAGGATGGTGACATCATCAGACTTGACAAAGATGAGTATAGCACTTTTAAGAGGTGTGAGTAGTCTCCAGAAAGGTTACTCCTCCCCAGGGAGACGCACACACTCAGCAAGTGCAGGATTCAAACCCCTACCTAACTACATTATAATACTACAACAGTACACATTTACACAACGCACTATACACAGTACTGGGATTTTACCTTTCCACAGGTATATTTGTAGGATGGTGACATCATCAGACTTGACAAAGATGAGTACACCACTTTTAAAGGGTGTGAGTAGTCACCAAAAAGGTTGCTCTCTCCCCAGGGAGAGACAGACACACACAGATACAGTTGGCAAGTGCGGGGTTCTTAATCCAAACTAAGTACGTCTTTACACTTCAGCAAGCAATATGGAGTTACAGGGTGCAATACAGACATTACTTGCTGACAGATTGCCCAAAGTTTTTTTTCACATTTGCTAACCTCAGTAGGCTTATCATACTAGGTGTATTGTGAGTGTATTGTATGCTTAGGCCATGACCATATCATATATGAGTTGATGCCCCACATGCTGGCACACACAGGGTCAAACCAGTGGCTAAGCTCTGTCAACCCAATACTGGACAATACAGTCAAGAGGAGTAGGGTCATACAACCACAACTCCAACAGTCTCACATAGACCTACAATATAAGCACCAGTAAAACACACACATAAATACACATTACCATACTCGGAGAATACAAATATTAATCTGAAAAAGAGAGAGTGTCCTCCTAAGCAGACAAGCAAGCAACATGCACCTCCAAGCACACGCCAGAAAACACATAATGCACCAAAGCAGTGTGCCTCACAACAGGCCCTAAGGCAAAACAATATACCCAACACACTAGTAATAGGTGACTCCATAGTCAGGCCCACTGATGTTCCACTCACTCGGCTGGACAAGGGGAAAGTTACTGTCAGTTGTCTGTCAGGTGCTATGATCCGCCACATAACACAAGCACTTACATCATTCCAGAACAGGTACATATATGACGCAGTCTTTGTACATACCAGTGTGAATGATATGAGACATACTTCCCAGGACAACATGACAAGAGATATATATATATAGTAGCTCTATGATCATGTAGCCCAGGCTGGTATGACCCTGACCTTGAGTAGCATCTTACCTTCACCTACATGATACTGCAATATAACAGAAAGATGATAAACTTCAGCAATTGGCTGAGCTTCTGGTGTCATTCAAAGGGGATCTAGTCTCTATCTGCCTGTGATGACATGATAGTCAAGCCTTCTTGCTTTGCTAGAGATGGTTTGGACCTGTCGCCCCTATGCTTCTGAATACTGGTCAAGGCTCTTGCAGTCCCCATATTATCTTTTTTAGGCAAGGCTCAAAGGTTCATAGGTTCATAGGTAGGTACTAGACTATCGGCACTGGGGCCTATACAAGCCCAGCCAAAATGGTACCCTGGCTTTTGCCACCCAAGAAATGTATTTTCCTGTGCCACTGTCGAACAGAGACACAGAAGTGATCCCCGGGGTGAATTTCCAATTTCCCATCCAATCATCAAGATTTTTCTTAAAGAGTGCTAATGAGGAGCTTTGTTTGATATAGATAGGTAGTTTATTCTGGTGTATTGGAAGTCTATGGGACAGGAATCTATCCCTCCGGCATGTTCTGTTTATTATAGTAACAAGGTTTAGGTCCCTAGAGTGTGTAGCTCAGAGGGACTGGGATTTCTTTAAGTGAGCATGTCCAACAGCTCCGGGTTTGACATAGCTTTGTATGTTAGGCAGAGATCACCTCTGAGTAGGCGCTATGCGACGAAGTAAAGCTGGAGTTTTTTGAGATGGTCTGTGTAGGGCATGTGTTTGAGGCCGGTAATCCTCTTTATGAGGTATTTCTGTAGCCTTTCCAGTTGTTGTAGATGTCTTGTGAAGTACATACCAGAAGGGGTGTTGTACTCTATAATGGATCTAATGAGTGATTAGTAGGGGTGAACAATGACCTCTTTTTTTCTGCGTGAGAAACCTTTTGTGATGAGGTGTGCCACGTAGAAGGATTTCCTGACTACTGTGGCAATGTGATTATCAAAGGAGAGACTACTGTCCACCTGTGTCCCAAGGTCTCTTATCACACTTTTGGTGTTAAGTATACTACCGCCTATGTTGTAGTTCATGGGTACAGAGTTTTTATCAAAGGGATGACAATGCACTTTTTGGCATTGAGCTTGAGGCCATGGCTTTGACACCAGGCATCTATCTCAGTGAGGCCCTTTTGTAGGATGTCCACATCGTTAGTAGTTTCAATTATGGCTCCTAGTTTGCAGTCATCTGTGAACTTCATTAGCCAAAGATCTTCTGTGTTAGCCTGTACTTCAGAGAAGTAGATACCAAACAGGACAGGACCCAGGACTGAACCCTGTGGTACTCCACTTGTCACTGGTCTGAAGTTGGATTTGGAGTCTGCTACTTTCACAGTCTGGGTTCTGTCAGTGAGCCAGTTGGCAACCCATCTTGTGACATAGGGATTTATACCTAGATTAGTGAGTTTATCTATAATTCCAGAGTGGGGGATGGTGTTGAAAGCCTGGCAAGATCTAGATAGGCTGTGTGAACCACCTTACCCTTGTCTACGGCTTTGGTGACTGCTTCAAAGAAGTCTATCAGGTTTAGGAGACATAATCTACCTTTTACAAACCTAAACTGGTTGAGGTCCAGAGTTTGGAGATTACCAATGTCTTTGTTTATAAGTTCCGTGATGATACTTTCCATGGCCTTGCAGACCAGGCTCATCAGGCTAATGGGGCGCTAGTTCCCCAGGGTTCGTGGTGGCTCCCCCCTTGTGTAGTGGGATAACCATAGCTGTGTGCCATTCAGCGGGCACAAAACCTGAGATGAGGCTATGACTGAACATGGTACTTAGGTGTAGTGCCAGTTCGTTCTATAGTTCGTGTAGAACACAGCCTGGGATGTTGTCTGGTCCCATGGATGCTGTGTTCCTGGCTTTGGAGAGTGTGGTTTTTACCTGTGCAGCCATGATTACAGGAACTTTGCATTCTTCCAGTATAGAGATGGGCTCTTTAATGGATGAGAGGGGGGTAAAGTTAGCACTGAACATATCTGCCAGGATGTTGGCAATATCAGTTGGGTCTGTATATTTAGTGCCATTGTGCTGTAACTCAGAGCAGATCTGAGTGTTGCCATTGAGATTCTTGACATAGCTATACAATGCTTTGTGGTTGTCTTTAGAATCGGTGGGGATTTTGTTTTCATAACTAGCTTTGGAGGATTTTATCAGGGATCGCATTTTTTTACTGTGGCTGACCAGGGAGCTTCTCCACTCATGGGATTTTACTCTCTTTTACAACAGTTTCTTCCTTCTGTTGTACAGTTTGTTTATAGCAGGGGACCACCAGATTGGCTTCCTTTTTTTGGAGGATAGCATCTTGGTTCTGTTTGAGATAGCACAATCCATGCACTTGTGTAAGTGCTTATAAAGTGCAATTGTGTAGGATTTAGTAGTTGTAACTTTATTGTCCATCTGCATGGGTGTCATGAAGTTTAGCACTTCTGTCTTAAGAAGCATGAAGTTGGCTTTGGAGAATTTTTTTAACATGATTTCCTTAATGGGGGTTGGGTCAGAATGTGGATATGTAAGGTAATTAGTTTATGGTTGGATCAGACCAATGAGACATTGACTTCAGGTGTGGAACACCAGTCACTCAGGACAAACCAAACCCCGTAGCCAACACCAATAACCACAAAGTGAGCTAAATTCTACTCATTGCCAGAAGTCTCCGCCTCCAAATGCACACACTCAAGGCACTTCTCAGTGTGGATAATACTGATATCTGTGCAGTAACAGAAACCTAGTTCAAGCCTACAGAGAGCACACCAGCACTACCAGGATACTACTCATTCCATACCTTCCAGCATCAGAACCTGGATCATAGCACATAGGGTGGGGATGTATCCATATCCATCAAGGATACCTACACTTTTCTCTACATCCTCTCTACAGGATATGTACTCATAGAATGTTGCACAGCAATGTTCTTCCCACTCCACAGGGGTGGGGCCACAAAAGACCCTTGACATTCCCGTTCTTTGAGCCTGACAAGTCTGATCTGCAAGGCAATGGAGCCAATCATAATGGAAGTCAACAATAAAGACATTGGGAACCTTCACACAGTTGAGCACACCCAGTTTGGCTTCGTCAAATGCAGATCACGCCTCCTGAACTGGGTGGATTTCTTTGAGACAGTTACCCAGGCTACAGATAATTGATAGGAGCTCCACACAGCCTACCTATACCTCGCTAAGGCCTTTGACACCATTCCCCAGTCAGGTATCATAGATGAACTCACCAACCTGGGCATAAATCCATACATCACAAGATGGATTGCAAACTGGCTCACAGATAGATCCCACAAATTAAGAGTTGCTGGCTACATGTCAGTCTCTAAACCAGTAACAACTGGTGTCCCCTAGGGTTCAGCCCTGGGGCCCCTCCTGTTTGGTATAGACTTCTCAGAAGTTCAAGCCAACACAGGAGGGTTGTGGTTGATTTAAGTTTGCTGGGAACTGTAAAGTGTTTGCCATAAAAGATTTCCCGGATGACACAAATATTCTCCAGAAGGTACTCTATGAGACAGATGTGTGGTGTCAGAATCATGACCTCAAGCTCAATGTGAAAGAATGCATAGTAATCCCCTTTGGGGAAAACAAAGTACCCACAAACTACCACATAGGTGTTACCCCCTAAAAACTGACAAGGTAATAAGGGATCTGGGGACACAAGTAGATAGTCTTCTTCCTTTGACAACCATGTTGCCAAAGTGATTAGGAAATCCTATGTGGCCCACCTAATCAACAAAGGGTTTGCATCAGGATCAAAAGAGGTAGTGGTGGCTCTCTCCTCTTATGTCATCAGAGCCATCATTGAGTACAATGCACCATTTTGGATGTACTCGACTAAGCATATCCAGCAGCTGGAGAAACCACAGAGGTACCTCACCAAGAGGATTACTAGCCTCAACCAGTTGTGTTATGCAACACAACTGGTAAAACTAAATCTGTTCTCCGTTGCGTACCACCTACTCAGAGGCACACTCTGCCTAACATACAGAGACATGTCCAACACATAACTGTTGAACATGCTTCATCTAAGTATAACAAAATTGAGTGGCACTACACACTCCAAGGATATGAACCTCATCACAACAATGAATACAACATGCTGGTGGGATAGAGTACCATCCCAGACACTTGCCTTACTGTGGAACAGAGTCCCAATGTACATCAGACAGAGCCCCTCACTGACACTTTTCAATAGGAACCTTGATGAGTGGATGGGAAACAGACAATTCATGCCAGGCATCACATCAGCAGCCCCACTAGAAAGGGACTTATGATACTAACTATTAGAACTAGGGCTTAGGAGACTAACCAATGGGGTGGTGAAAACTGCACAACTTACCCAGGTTAATATATGCCTTTGTGAAGATAGTCTACTACATACCTATGAACCTATGTGACAGGTACATGTCTACAGATAGCAGATGTGTACTTCATTGTACAGTCATGTTGTACAGCAGGCACATGCATCACATACACTTAATGCTTACAGATACTGGTGGCTATTATGTACAGTGGGTGAGATGTGCACCTCATGCCTTTTGTGCCATTGGGATATGTGCTGGGTGGGACAGTCCTGGATGGCTCCCTGTCATGGTCACCCTCTTGCACACATCTCTGCCCATCCATCTTTGGCTTATTATACTGTGTTCCCCCTACATATATATAAGTACATAGGTAAGTAACAGGCTATCTGCCTGAAGGCATATATTAGTATGGCCAGAGTGTGCAGCTATCACCACACATGGGGTTAGTTCCCTATGCCTCTGTGTAGTAGAGCTGATGAAGTGATCCATGGTGTGACAGTCCAGTTTCCCATACACTCATCAAGGCTCCTCTGGAAGAGTGTCAGTGATGGACTCAGCTTAATGTAGGTTGGGAGCCTGTTCCAAAGCAAGGGAAGTCTGTGAGTTAGTAATGTATCCCTCCAACATGTTCTGTTTATTGTTGTGATGATTATATCCCTAGAACATGTGGCACAGTAAGCTTGGGTTTACTTCAGATAGAGCATGTACATCAGTTCTGCATTGGACATGGACCTGTCTGTTGGGCAGAGATCGCCTGAGTAGACAGTATGCAACAGAGTACAGATTGAGTTACTTCAGTCTTGTTGCATGGGGCAACTGTTTGAGGCCAGTAATCCTCTTGTTGAGGTACTTCAGTGGTCTTTCCAGCTGCTGAAGGTGCCTAGTCAGATTCATCACAAGTGTGTTGTGGTACTCTCTGATGGGTCTGATGACTGATGAGTAGAGGGAACCTCCTTTGACCTACATGCAAAGACTGGCAATTTGTGGGAACACATACCATGACTTTCAACCATTTTATGAATGTGTTTCTGAAAGTAGAGATGACTATCCACATGTGTCCATAGATCCCTTATTATTACCTCCATATTTAGGGTGTTGGCACCTATGTGGTATTTGTATGACTGTAGCTCGAGGCCATAATTTTGACACCACATCTGTCTGAGTGAGACCCTTTATAAGGATGTCTTTGTTGTCCCAAACATTGATTATGACAGCCTTTTTGCAGTCATCCACAAACTTTGCTAACCATAGCCCTAGTGTTTTTGACTGTTTTTCTGAAAAGTATACATCAGACAGAAGGGGTCCCAGGACTGAGCCATGGGGGACAGCAGTTGTTACCAGCTTACAGTCCAACAGGGAGACCACAATTCTTACTGTGTGGGATCTATCTGTGCCCCAGTTGGCAATCCATAAGATGACATACGTGTTTATGCACAGGTTGTTGATTTTGTGGATACATGTGTGTGGGATGTTGGAAAAGGGCTTTTCAAGGTCTATGTAGGCCATGTGGAGCTCATTTCATTGATGTATGTCTTGGGTAACTACCTTGAAAACTGTCTAGCAGGTTTAGGGACCATGATCTGCCCCTGACCAAACCAAAATGGGTAGGGTTGAGTGTTTGTAGGCTCCCAATAGCTCTGTTTATGAGGTCCATAATGATGGACTCCATAACCTTGCAGATCAGGCTTATTAGGCTTATAAGACAATAGCTCCCATGGTCTGTTCTGCACCAACACTTCTGGAGTGTGCCAAACGTTGCTGTAACCCATTCAACAGTTTCATATCCTGTACAGAGGGTGAGTCTCAACAGACTGTTCAGGTGCAGGGTCTGTTTGTTTTGTAGCTCACATATGACACAGCCAGGGACACCATGTCATCCCATAGGCACCGTGTTTTTAGGTTTGGATAGAGCTGTTTAACCATTGTATATGTGATTTCCAGCTTTTCACAATCTCCAGGTATGGTAATGGACCCTTCTGTCAGTGAGAGGGGGGTAAATATGTATGAACCTGTCTGACAAGATGTTGGCAATGTCAGTCATGTACATGTATTCATTTACAGTTTGCACTGACTCAGAACATAAATGAGTTTACACTGATATTTATGACATAGCTAAAGAAAGCTTCATGATCCTCTATGGACTCTTTGGCAATATTTTTGCCAGAACATGGCTTGGATAATGTTAGGAGTGCTCATTGTTTCTTGATGATACTGATCGGAGATTTATTGATCTTCTTTGGATTTTCACTATCTTTGAACAACTTAAGTACTTGTATTACATAGTTTGATTATGACGGGGGTCCAATATATTATATGGGTCTGTTTTCATATCACTGCATGCGCAAGGCAGGATTGAATAGTGACATGTGTCTGGAGTAAGAATTGTAGCTGCCAGATATGTGTGGCCCACTGCTGTACTCAGACATGGCCTAAGTGTGTGAGCATGCTCAGTATGACCTTTCAGTAAGTTGTTGACTGAAATTTGCTTTGTTTGTTTAAGTGTGTGAGCATGCCTAGTATGACCTTTCAGTATGTTGTTGACTGACATTTGCTAAATTTGTTAAGTGTGTGATCATGCCCACTATGGGCATATATATATATATATATATATATATATATATATATATATATATATATACTATATATGTGTGTGAAAATTCAAGTTGGTTTTTACTTCAGGGCTCACCTTTGTGTTGTACATCGACAGGAAGCACGCTGTGCCTGCAGGGCTTCCATGAGTCAATTTGCATAGACTTATCAACATTTCTACATACAGGGGGGACAGCTATTATTTGTACATTTCTACCCGGGGGGCACACCTGATTGTTACTGTGGCTGTACATAGGATGAGGGGTACACCTGACACATACACATTTGCTAGGCCTGCACTGCTATGTCAGGTACTCCATTTCAGTCTGTACTGTTGCCTATCATACTGGCTTGAGGCATACCACTGTACTACAGACCATAGCTTCCAATTACATGCATATTAGTTTGTGACTTCACAGCCTACCCAACCCACATCACACTGCCTAGCCTGCTGTTATCTGTCTGCATAGGCCTGGGGGAGGTTACTCATATGCCTCTTCAGAGGGCATGATACAGCATTTGTTTGTCTTTGCGTTTGTCTACAACTGTCCTGCTGGCTGTGACTGTTAGGTATGTGACCCCCCCCAACTGGTATGTGTGAGTGACTTAAGTTGTGTTTGTGCCAGTGAAATGCTGTCATGGCTTAGTGGTTCAGTACTGTGACTATAGTGCACAGTATCCTGAGTTCAAGCCCTGCCACTGCTTTTTATTTTCCTGCTGGGCAGACCTGACTGGTTAAAGAACAGTAAAGCAGGTGTGAGAGTGTTTACCCGACTTTGCTCTACTTTGCCCAACTTTTCTCAACGTTGCCTGACGTTTCCCAACGTTGCTCAACATTGCACTGGTTAGCGCAGTGCACAGCTACATGCAATTTATTTAAATATGCTCGATACTGGTAAATTGTGCTTATCAGTGCTTTATATTGCTTAAAATAGGGCACTCATGCCTCAAGTGGTGCTGCAGAGCTGCCTATATCAGATGCACATAGTACACTCCCTATATATGTTTGAAAGCAGGTAGCGTCAAGTTAGGCATCCCTTTTACGGTATGTGTGAGTCAGAGAGAGGTGTCATTTCCAGGGTTCCTACTGAGTCAGTGTATGTGCTATGCATTGCCTCTTTGCCAAGGCCAGGGCATACTGGGCACGCCTCCTTCTGCCTACTGGGGCAGGCTGAGGTTGTTCTGCCTCCGAGTCATGCTGTGCCTATGCAGGCCTTGGCAGTGGTGGGGGGCTGTTTGGCCCTGCCCCATGCTGTTCCTGCTGCAGCTTTTTCCACAGGATCACATTGTGTAGCATGGCTCATACCATAACAATTTGGGTACATGTAGTTGGTGAGTACTGCAAGGCTCCACCAGATGTGTCCAGGCACTGGAACCATGACTTGAGCATCCCAAACACATGCTCAATTATGTTTCTTGTTTGTGCGTGTGCCTCATTATGGAGTTCTTGTTCAGGTGTGTGTGCATTTCTGATGGGTGGCATCAGCCACGGCTCCAGTGCGTATCCAGCATCCCCCACTAGGTGACCATCAGGGATGTCCCCATTGGCAAATCTCTGGTACAGCTGCGTCAGATGCCAGATGTGAGAATTGTGATAGCTTCCAGGGCAGCCAGCACACACATTCATTATCATGCCCTGAGCATTGCACATGACCTGGCAGTTGATGGAGGGGAAGCCCTTGCAGTTGATATAGACCCTACCCCTCTCACCGGGTGGTGCTTTGATGTGTATGTACGTGCAGTCTATTGCACCCACTGCCTCAGCGTATTCTGCTATTTAGTGGAAAAGATGCATATTGCTGGCCAATGCTTCACGTGAATTGGGGAAATATACATGGTCACCGACATGTGCTGTCATGGCATCCAGGAACTGGTGGAGTACCCTGGATGCTGATGCCTGTGAAATCCCCATCATATCACCAGTTGGTCTTTGGAAAGTACTTGTAGCTAGTATTCTTAGGCCAATACATATCTTGGTATCCACTGAGATGGGTTCCCCTCTGTTGGTTCTGTGTGTGAGACGTGGCCGGCACAGCTCAACAATTTGCTGTAGGAGGTCTGTTTCCACCTTATAGTGCTCCACTATCTCCAGCTCATGTAGCCCCTGGTAGGTTACCCTGGGTCAGTACACTGTTCTCTGTGTCCTCACTGTGGGTTGCTCAGCAGCATTCACAACATCACCACCCTCAGCACCTTGCGCATGTTGGTTTATGATAGCAAGAGCAGCCCCTAACATTTTGTCTGACTTAAGCTTTTTAAGCTTTCCCTCTTTGTATACTGCAATGTTGCAGAGTTCTTGAGAAAAAACAGGGGGGAATGCTGTTTGCAGAGTTTAAAGTGCTGGGCTGGGCTAGTCTGCTGCCTGTGTAATTGGCTGATTCTGATATCTTTCACCTGGCAGCTCTGCTAGTTCTCATTGGTTAACTTCCTACTACTTCTTTTCCTTCCTTTTGCCTTTCTGTTTCCACCTGGGGGAAGCGCCGTGCAAACAAGCGCAAACGCGCGCACATGCTGTGTGCATGTTTGCAAGGAGCTTCCTATCTTTTAACAGTGTACACCTTTGGTTTGAGGTTTTCAAATAGGACAACTGTAGGCATGCCTCTTGCAATCCTGAGCAACTCAAATAAACATAAGCCACTGTGCTCCAATTATCTTACAGCCTGTCTAACACACCCCCTCATGATGTCACCTATATTCTACTCTACTACTCACCTACTCCTACTCTTACACTCTTGGGACATGCCCCACATGCTGGGGAAAATTGGGATTCACTATCCTTATCCTCATTTGCATAGGATTGCCTACTAATGCATGGTTACATCTCTCACACTGAGCTTCTCCCCCTTAGCAACCACTACTCAGTGGCCATGTTGTCTTCAGCCTGCCATTCACCTGCATGGCAGAATAAGCTTTTTAGTGAAAATGCCTATTTTTGGCTTTTTTTAAATTCATAACATCGGAGATCGGGGAAAAAATTAAATTTTTATGTTTTTATACATTTATAAATGCCAATGGCCTTATATTTGGCCATTGGCATGCTTCCTCAACTGTATGCATCCTTTATTTGGAGCTGTCATAGCTCCATTTAGCTATTCGCAGAACTGTACTCTGTTACCAATAGACTACATTTCTGCAGCTAACACTAATCTTCCACAGACAGGTTAGTGTTTCCTGGATCACAAATTTACCTCATTTGCATGGCTTTCACCAGCAAATTAGGTAATTTGCATACCATGATGCTGTGTGTGCAAGAGTAGCTTTAGCAGCTCTGATGCACGCCCCTGCCTGCTGTACCTGGATTGCACGGCAGACATATTGCTGGCGTGAGCTCCTACACTCTTCTTGCACTCTGTGCAAGCTTTCTTAAATCCGGCCCATTATTTTACATTGTAGATAGCATTGTGTCTTGGGTTAATATAGAGTGCAAGAAAACATAGTAGTTAGCTGTTTAGAAAAAAAAGCTATGTCCAGAAAGAAAAAAAAGTAAAACAAATGGAAAAAGCATTCATTTACATTTGCATTTAGTTTTGTACTTACAAAATGGAGGTAAGAATGAGACAGAAAAATAAACTATTTTTCAGAGAGGAGAGGAGAGGAGAGGAGAAGAGAAGAAAAAAAAAACAATAGAAAAGTATTGATTGCTTACAGTAGAAGAGAAAAATAAAATTGCACTAACCTCATCGTCATGATGGGTTCCACATATGATGAGTTAGGAAAGGTGAGGCATGGTTTTGTTGGAGGCACAATAGCTTAACAATGTAATTTGTTAAGTATTAACCAGGTGAAGAGCAACAAAAGAGCCTGAAGTATTGTTGGTGCTGCCTTAGTAAGCTATCAAAGAATTTGTCATTTCCTGTAAGTTGTAGTTGTAGTAGAATGGAGATCCATAGTTTTGCAATGCAGTAAGAGTTACCCACAGTTTTTTGATTTACTTACAGCTACGAAGGATTTGCTATTGGAGTGTAGTGTTCTGCGATTACTGTATGGTTGCAGTATTTTTTTTTTTAAGAGGGGCAGCTATCTGGCTGTTGGTTAGCTGTGTCTGCTGCAGTGAGTTGAGACTAGGTTAGTCAGTTTAGGAGTTCCAGCCAGTTTAGTTCCTTCAGGCTGTTCAGTGATGGATTTTGGTGGACGTGCATGTGGTTAATTTTGCTACTTTATTATAACATGTTTCAAGTTTAGCTGTGAAGGTACTGTTAAGATTTGTGAGAAGAGAGGATGCATACAAAAGAGCTTTGAGTAGGTAAGGGGGCACCATGGATCTTCTTGTGGATGCTGTAAGATATTGATTTGCTCTATATTGGGACCCTAGTTTTATATGCATTGTTTGATAGCTTGACAAATACGTTGTTCATATTTGAATTTGTCATTTATGATTACTCTAAGAAGTTTAGCTTCTGTTATGGTTTCTATTATTGTACTGTTAGATGAGACAATGTGTAACTTATTTTTCTGATCATTATATTCATTTGGTGTAAAGAGAATTATTCTGGTCTTTTTAGCATTTAGGAGTAGGTCTACAGTGCTTAGCCAGGGTTCTACAGAGGAGAAGGTCTCTTGGGTCGGTTCTTGGAATTTTTTTTTTAGTGTTGGGGCACAACAGATTATGGTTGCATTATCTGAATACTGAATTATGTTGTGTGCTTGGTGTCACTATGGAGGTTGTTAATGAATATGTTAAATAGTAGTGGCTCAAAAACTAAGTCTTGCAGAATTCCAACTGTGATTGGGAGGAAGAAGAACTCATGTTTCCATTTTACTGGTTGTTATCTATTTGTGAAATAGCTATAAAACCAGGTGAACATAGATTGATTAAAACACAGATATAAGAATTTGGTGAGAAATTTTCGATGGAATACTGTGTCAAAGGTCTTTGACCGATCCAAGAAGAGTGCCAATACTAGAGTGTTATTATTTCTATTTAGGTTGAGAATATTGGTAAAGCTAAGAAGAGCAATGACTGGGGCATAAATCATTTAGGGTTTTGGACAGAAGATTGTTCTCATTAAGATGTTTGAGGAATTGAGAGTGGATACATTTTTCTAGAATTTTTGATAGTGCTGACAATATAGCTATAGGTCTGTAATTTGACAGGTTAGTTGAATTTCCTTCTTTATGCAGTGGCATTATGAATTATTTTTTCTCAGGTAGTTGGGACATGGTTTTCTTTTCTTGACTGGTTAATTAATATTGATACAGGGAAGGCTAGAGTATTGGCAGTGAGCTTTGGGTATTCTGGTGGCAGGTTATCAGCTGCTAAGGTTGTTGGTTTGAAGTTTAGTATTTTTATGGTAGCAGTTGTAACTGGGTGGAAAGACAAAGTTACTGAGTTGTTAGATGAGGTTGAGATATTGAGGGTGGTGGAAGAGTATTGTTCAGTTAGAGAGATTATAGTGTTTATAAAGTGAGAATTGAACTGGATTGTTATATTGTCTATGTTGTTATTCATTGTTGGTGATGGAGTTGTTGTTTGGCCAAGGCACATAAGTTTGTTAACAGAAGACCAAAATAGTCTAGGGCTGTTTTGGTGTGAAATTTGGGAAGTTGGAGAAATAGGATTTTTTTTGTCATTAGTTATTAATTTTTTTGAAAGATTTCTTAAATATCTGAAGTGCTGATAATTAGATTGAGATTTGTTTTTGGACCATAGAGTCCAGGCTTTATCGCTTTGAAGGAATAGTTGCTTGTTCCCTTTGTTTGTTTATTTATTTATTTAACATTTGTCGACTGGTTAGTCCATCTGAGCTTGCAGCCTTTTTCAGCGGAGGCCTAGGGTTGAAAAGATCCACATTACAAATTATACAAGTATAAAATTCAAAGGAAAAATTGTACAAATAAGAAATTCACAGCCCAGAATAAAAAATTCACAGTACAGATTATGCAAGTGAAAAAGTAACAGGAGTAAAGTAAAATGGATAAATACAATAAAAAGTATATGCAAAAAAGTTTAAACAGATGACCAATTGTGGTGCAAGAGGAGATGTCAGCAAATGAGGGATAACAAATTAGAAGTGAGTATTAAGGAGGATTTGATTCATAGGTTAGTAATAGACTATCTGCCTGTATGAGCCATTTTAAGCCTACCCAAGTATCTCTCGTGAGAATCAAACATTGCGTCTGTAAGGCAAGCACCTTAACCATTAGGCGAACCTCCCACCCACTCAGAAGAAAGCAGCAAAGATGCAGAAGAATTGTTATTGATGGTCTTGTATGAGAGTCATAGAAGTTAGTTTCACAAGTAATAGTGTGAGGGCAAATAAAAGAGAAAGATAGGAGAAAGGAAAAATATTATTAGATTACTGGGGGAAGGAATTTGGAGTGGTATAGAGAGCAGTTGTAGATTAGTGTTGTAATACACAGGGAGCTAGAATAGTAAACATCATTGTGGGACAGGAAGTAGTAGTTAGGAATGTGAGGAAGGGAGAAGAATAATGGAGGAAAGAGGGATGGGAAGAATTTTAGTTGGATGGTTGCAGTGTCAACTCCAGGTGCTGTATAGATAATTTCTGAGAATTGTCTTACATTCATGTGCATGGGTGATATATCTGAGAACCATAGGAAGCTTATTCCATGAAAAAATAGGAAGATAGCTATATAGGTTTTGTCCTAGTGATTTTTAAAGTTTATTAATCTGTAAGAGACATTGGTCAGAGCCTCTGAGGGAGTATGGTGGGTTATAGAGGGAGACTAGAGAGTATATACTAGGGCAGGAAGAGGGCTTGTTTAGGATAGTGTGGATGATGAGAAGTTGGGTAAATATGAGTTGGTTAGGAAATTCTAACCAACTGATAGTTTGGAGAGCAAGACAATTGTGTGATTTGGTGGCATATAAGCTGCAAATCTGATTACGTTGTTATATGTGGTTTCAATTTGAATAGTAAAGAGGACTGTAATAAAGATTTGAGAGTAGTACAGGAGGTTAGGGAGAAGATAAGCCTAGGCAAGTAAGATTCTGGAATTGGGGTGAGGAACCCTTAGCTTCTATAAAGTAGTCTGAGCTTTTAGTGGCTTTTCTTTTTACAGTTGTGTACATGGAGTTTGAATTTAAGTTGGTCACCAATGATTACACCAAGGAGCTTTGTGTGGGGTTCAGTTGAGATTATGGTGTTGTTAAGAGAAGAGATGGTGAAAGAGGATTTAAGATGGTAGAGAGATTTGGGTAGGAATAGGAGGAGTTTTGTCTTTTTAGGGTTATGCATGGCTTCGTTGTTAGTAAACCGCATTTCAGTGAGGTTAAAAGAGGTTTGAGTTAGGGTGAACAAGCCAGATGGGTTGTTAGCAATGGTGATGATAGTGGAGTCATCTGCATACTTTATGAGAGATAACTGAGGACAGGAAGTGTGGACCTGGTTAATAAAAATATTAAAAACAAGAGGGTCTAGAACTGAGCCTTGTGGGATGTCCATTTTTATGGAGAAATAGGAGACAGAGCAGACAGCCATTTGACAGATTGCTGTCTGTTAGTGAGGTAGCTGTTAAACCAAGAAATAGTTGTAGGGGAGAGGTTTAGTTGAGAAAGTTTGGAAAGGAGGCTGGAGTGGGAGACAGTGTCAAAGTCTTTGGAGAGATCTAAAAAGAGGCAGGACACTAGTTTATTATTGTCTCTGGCTAGGGAAAAATAGTTAGTAAAGGAGATGAGAGCAGTAGTGGCACTGTGGTGGGGGTGGAAGCCATGCTGGGTAGAGGTGATGAGGTTTTTGAGCATGAGATGACAGGATTTGTTTATGCATACAATGCTTGAGAATTTTGGAGAGGAGAGACAGTATAGCAATTGGGCAGTAATTAGAGAGTTCTACAGAGTTTCCACCTCTGTGGATAGGTATGGTGTGAAATTTCTTCCAGACAGCTGGGACAATGGATTCACAGATTGAGCAGTTAATGAGGATGGAGATTGGGTATGCTATGGAGTTATTAATAGCCTTTAGTAAGAGTGATGCCATGTTGTCGGCAGATGGGAAACATGGTTTAAGTTTGAGAACAAGATTTTTAATGTAGCTAGTGAAGATGAGACTTAGTGAGAAAGAGTAGTTATGTTGTAGAGGTGTGATGGGAGGTGAGGGATTAGTTAGATTGGAAGTAGGCATAAGCTTGCTTATGGTATCAATAAAGTAGGTATTGAAGATAAAGTAGTTTTTTGGGGTGAGTTATCAGGGCAGGGGTTTGGTGTTGAAGGGTTTCTGGGGTGGAGAATTTGATTGTATTCCAGAATTTTTTTGGCAATCTAGGTTGTGTGGTTAGCAGTGTGTGGTAGAAGTGTTTTTAATCAATGTTTATATGTTTTTTGACCAGGTTATGGAGTTCTCTATATTTGTGGAAATGTGCATGTGATTTGTTTTTTATCCAGAGTTTCCATGCAGAATCTCTGTTTTGGATGAGACACTGGGTTGATTTGGTGAACCAGGGTGAACAGCACAATTTGACCCTGACAGTTCTGAGAGGGGCTAGGGAGTTTAGAGTATTTAAGAAGAAGGAGCTGAATCAGTGAACAGCTTAATCAAGAGAGAGGTCAGAGAGGAAGGACCAGTCAATTGCAGAGAGATAGTTATTGAAAGTCTCAGGGTTTATGTTGCTTAGCTTACGTCATTCTTTAAATTTATGAGGTCTAGTGTAGTGGAGTGAAAATCTTTGGATAAGTATAGGAGAGTGATCACTAACTGAATCTGGTAAGGATTCAAGGTGGTAATAGAGGTTTGGATGGGAGACAAGTATCCAGTAGAGTATAAAACTGGAGTGTGTGGGTTTGTGAAGAAAAGTGGGAGAAGAGTTAAGCTGAGTGTAGCCATATAGGTGTATGTTGGTGGTAGAGCAGTCAGAGGTGAGGGCAAGCCAGTTAATATTAATGTCACCTAATATGATAGTTTCATTTGGTATAATGTCAGCCATCCAGTGAAGAATCTGTTCTAGTAAGGTCTTTCTGATTTTATTTTCAGTAGTCATCAGGAAGGTAGATGTCAAGGTACTTTTAAATATTAAGTCTAGAGATTAACTGTTCTTTTCTATGGATGGGGTATTTCTTGGTTGGAGATGAAAAGGTCTTTCTAATCATATTTTCAGTAGTTGACAGGAAGGTGGATTGGAAGGCACTTTTAAATATTTAGTCTCCAGCATTCTGTGCACACTACTGCAGAGCACCATGGTAAAGGATGGGACCAGGATAAGGAAGACAAATAGTCATATTAGTATTATATGCTATTAACTAGAAGGAGTAAAATTAGATGTTTGTTACTGATTAATATGATTTAAAATAATTAAGAAGAATGAGAAACTTACAGAGGAAATTTGCAGCTGCTGTGTGTTGTGAGTTGTCATTTTCAAATGGCGTAATCGATTAGTAATGTCATGATGTGAAGCTTAGACCAGAAGAGCAGTTAATAATGGCTAAAACCTACATTCAAATTAAATAAGCAGGAATTCTTTTATATATAATCAAGATTGCTTTTAACACTAGAATTAATAAGAAGAGTAAACATATGTGTAAAATGTAAATGCACAAAGAATGAAACATCTACTATGTAATATTATTAAAAAAGCAGTAAGTTAAGAAATATATGCACGTGCTGTAATCTTTAATACAGAGATGATAATTAAATAGCTTTTTGTTGGGGGATTTTAGAAATGCAAATTATATAAAATGAGGTAGAATATCAGTGGACAAATAAGTTGGAAAAACATAATTAAATAGCAAACGGTTTATAAAAAGATATTTATTACATGTACCTACATATATCAAAACATAAATGTATACACTTCAATATAATTTGCATAGAAAATCACATAAACAATTTAAAAAAGATCTTGAAAGCTGAAATTTGAAACTTGATCATATAAACTTTGAAGCTTTTTGCATATTGTATATTATTAGATTCACTAAGACTACCTGAAATAACTCATTTCATAAGTCAAAGCTGAAATTTAAGTGTTATATTGTTAAATCAGTACATCCATTTTTATAGAAGTAAAGTAGATTTCTCTAGATGTTTTAACCTGGAAAGGGAGAATGTGGTTTGAATTAAGCACATTGTAATTTTTGAATATAATACAGTTTGCATTTTTTGACTGTGTAGAAATAGCAAGACATATTTGACCTTAGCACTGTACAGTGCATGTTTTTTTATGAATTAATTTAATAAGGTAAAGGATTTTTTAACATTTTGATATTTATCATATTAAGAGTATTGACCTTCTCACTCATTGTTTTAGTTTGTTGTTTTGGATATTTTTGCAGTGACCCTAATAATGGATATCAGCTGGGTATAACAGTCCTGTGTTTCTAATGCTTAGTCAAACACTCTGTTTGTGCTGTGATGATGAGGTCATAACAAGGCCGAAATATGCATATCCACAGCTAATCGGGTTTGGCTTTATTGGCCTGAAATTGTCCATTAAAATGACGAAACAAGTCATGGGCATTCAGAATCTCCAATTAGCTAAAACACCTGATGTTCATAAGGATCATTTGCATATATCCCACATGCCTCTGATACAAGAGGTTTGGGAGGTCACTCAGTGGAAGTTCTAGGTTTGCTGGAGTTTTCATTTTGTTTTTACTGATTGGTTTTTCAGTGACCTTCTCACTCATTGTTTTAGTTTGTTGTTTGGAATATTTTTGCAGTGACCCTATCAGCTGGGTATAACAGCCCTGTGTTTCTAATGCTTAGTCAAACACTCTGTTTGTGCTGTGCTGATGAGGTCATAACAGGGCTGAAATATGCATATTCACAGCTAGTCGGGTTTGGCTTTATTGGCCTGAAATTGTCCATTAAAATGACGAAACAAGTCATGGGGATTCAGAATCGCCAATTAGCTGAAACACGAGTATCATTTGCATATATCCCATGTACGTCTGATACAAGAGGTTGGGGAGGTCACTCAGTGGAAGTTCTAGCTTTGCTGGAGTTTTCATTTTGTTTTTATTGATTGGTTTTTCAGTGACCTTCTCACTCATTGTTACAATTTTAAAATATAGACAGTGATACTTTTAAAAATTAATTCACAACATTTGCTAGATCTATAAAATATGTGTATATTCTCAGTGTGATAAATGTATATATGCATTAGTTTTCCTATTACATAATAGTTTTGTAAGATAAAATTACCTGTCACATGTAAGTTTACAGATACCTTTATCTCTTTAGGTCCCACTCTGCTCCATTTATTTATTTAAAGATTTAGTAATAATAATATTGAACGAGTGAATAATTTAGGAATATTTAATGGATATGTATACTACTATCACATAGATACATATATAGTACTATAGTACATTATTTGTCAGATTATTTAATATTTGTGATTAAGAGAAGGGAATTATTAAACATTTATGTAGTAATGGGGAGAATAGTTTAAAATGGCAAACTATATAACTAAATTAATAGTATCTTATTATTTGTAAACTATATAATATATTAATTATTTGCAAGTCACCGTAAGTTTTGGCCAGCTGTTGATGAAATTTTAGGCATTGGCAGGTAGATAGATATATAGTATAGTAGTTTGTCTATTCAATAGGCAAACTAGAAATGTCAGTATCCATAATAGTTTGTGTTTTATTAGTAATATATAAAGTTACAGTTGTAAGCTTTTTTCTGTTTTGATTAGTTATGAGTTTTGTGAGTTTAGTTTGTAGAAGTGAAGAATTCAAAATGTTATGATAATGTCGGAGGAATGCATTACGGACTTAAATACAACTATATTAATACAGTGGATAAATGTTTCATATTATCTCTTAAATGAAATCTTTATAAAATGTTATTGTCTGCTTCTTTTAGCAAAAAGAATAGAGGAACTGATATACTTTGGAGAAAATCTCTGTAATACCTAGGGTCATGGAATCCATTAATGATCCCAAAGTAATTTATACATTTTAGTAAGTAAATATAATGGCAGACTCTATACATTGGCTATTTTTTTACTGGATCTCTGGAACAGGTACAAGAGTGGCTAAAGATCATTTAAACTTATTACAAAGTCATTGGATGGGAAGTTTAATTTTAGCAGGTGATTTTAACTGCATATCTAGTATAGAAGACACAAGTAAACAGAAGAAATCTAAAATTCAAGCTTCAGCTAAAATACTAAACAGATGGATTAGTGATAATAACTTAGTTGACGTCATGGTAAAAAGAGAAGATAAGCCATTATTTGTCAGCTATTATCCTTATGCACATGGAACACAGACTAGAATTGGTAGGATTTATGGCTGTACATATTTACTTATTAAAGTGAATTATTTTAAAACTATTCCATGTCCTTTATCTGGTCACAATGCACTAAGAATTATTATATTAATGGACACAAGGAAATGTCAGATTATTTGTAGAATCCCAGTGTATGTGATGAAAGTAAACAAATTAACGATTTTATCTTTGAATGATGATAGTCAGGTTAGTAAAGTCATATTATGAGATTCCTTAAGAATCCATATTAAAGATAGATTGGGAAGATGGGTTAGTTAGTCATAAAATGAAAGAGTGGGCTAAAAAGTTGTTAGAAATGCAACATGAAGTAAGATGAGTGAGGTTTGAATAACAAAGAAATTAAATAACATTGAAGTCATTTTAAATTAATGACAAAATATCAAAACTTTTAATGCATAAAGCAGAGATAGCTTTCTAAAAAATAAAATTACATAGTTATGCACTGAATTGAAAACATCTTCATAGATTATGTAATAGAAATAAGATATAAAGCAAAAAAGACACAGATCTGTACTATCTGAAATCCTTGCAATAATAAACCTACTTCAGACAAAAAGGACATGCTTAACATTTTTAAAAACATTCAGTGAGGATCTTAATATAGGTAAAATAATAATCCCGATGATTAAAAAATTGATAACCATTTAAACAAAAATGTTCCTAGTAAACTTAATGACCACGGAATATATCTGTTGACTAAACCTTTTACCCTAATTGTAGTTAAAGAAGCTTTAAAAACAGGGAAAATGGTAAAGCTTCATGGTTATATAGTCTGCATCCATTATGTATTTTAGAATTACTGAGCAAATTTTCAGGATAATTCAGAGTGATGAAAAAATTCCAACCTCATGGAAATTTTCTGTAATCTCACCTATACTTAAGTAACAAAGGATAGTAAGTTAGTTTCCCTGTATGGATCTGTTTCATTATTAAATGTAGACTATCAAATATTTACATTTTCACTACAAAATTAAAAGATATAGTAGAGACATTAATTATTAAAGATCAAACAGGATTTATAGTCAATAGATTAACCTATGATAATATAAAAGGGTACTAACAATTTTTGAATTCACAAAAAGAATGAACAACAATTGGTCCTAATTAGCTTAGATATCAAGAGGACTTTTGATTCTGTATACTGGAACTATTTGTTGGAATGTTAAAAGTTTGTATAGAGACACCAAAGCATATGTTAAAATTGGATTTTACATTTCTCAAGGATTAATTTTAAACAAAGACACAATGCTTGTCTCCTTTACCATTTTCATTAGTTATCAAACCCTTAGCTAATAGCAAAAGAAGCAATGGAATATTTGATGGGTTTTTCAATTAGTAAGAATTGTCAATCTAAAATATAGCTTTTTGCACATGATATTTTACTAACTATAGATTTAAATTATTCAACTTAAGAAATAGATGAAGAAATTGAGAAGTTTCAAGAAGTATCACTGCTGAAATTTAATAATAATAAAATATAACATTTAGTGTTAAATAAATTACTAGATAGTAAGTTTAAAGATAAGTATAAATATAATTAGGAAGGAAAATAACTACAACGTTTAGGAATAAAGATCTTTCAAGATGTAAGATTATTAATAACAATTAAAAAATATGTACTTTTTATTAAAAAATAGATTTTTTACTTTTGAGGATGTTAGTACTTATTAAAATGATTATTTAACCAAGATTATATATATATATATATATATATATATATATATATATATATATATATATATATATATATATATATATATATCTGACAAACATTTAAAGAAAATGGGAAAATGTTAACTTCATTCTTATGGTATCCTAAAAAGCTGAGAATTCCTTGTACAAATCTTAAAAGATTATGGGAGTAGGGTGGTATTAGCTTTCCAGATGTAGAATCTTATTCCACTGCTGCAAATATTAACTCTATTATACTCTGGATATACTCATACTCAGTTTATCAACTATGATAAATTAGACATATGTAACAATCCTTTCATATGTTTTGTAAAATTTACCTTAGAAGGAAATGTGTTTCACTCTTTAGATTCCGCATATATGAAACCGTTCCGAAAACAGTTAAGAAATATGTTTTTAAAACACCATTAATATCTAAATGGAAATGTTTTGCTTTCCTATTACACACAGCTCTAGATTTAAGGTATCTCAGAACAATGTTAAAATTAATTTACTAAAAAGGAATGGATTAGTATTATGGTCTGATTGCTTTGAAGAAGTAAAAGCTAAGTCACTAAAGTATTTAAAGAAAGATTATAAATTAGATGACTTTGTTAACCAGTTAATATTATCCACCAGTAAGAAATTAATTCCTAGGCAATATGTGTGACGAGGAACAGAACACTATTTCCCCATTATAAGAATTTATGAATGCTGTCATCAAAAGTAAATTGACCAACAAGGGAACCTTGTCCAGGTTATGTAAGCTAATTATAAATAGCACTAATTTTCATGCAAAATTCTGGAACATTTTAGATAGTAGTGAATTAAGTCATTCAATAGATGACAAGACTAAAACTTTGTTATTTAAATCATTTAATCAAACTTCTTCAAGTTTATACTGGAAAGTTTTATATGGAAATATATACATAAAATGTTTGTTACGCTGTATAAAATCTTTAAGTTTAGTAAAATTAATTCTTCAGTGTTTTGGAGATGTAGTAAAGATGTGAAAGCTGATTGGGTGCATATGTTTATAGACTGTAAAAATTTAAATGTATATCAGGAAGAGATATGGTCTGCCAATTGTTCTTAACTATATCAATAATATTAATGAATGTTCCACTTCCTTTACCTGTAAAAAACAAACAACAAAATATGTTGCTGAGTCTTCTGGCAGTAGCTAGAAGTTATTACAAAAAATTGGGAATCAAACTCAGTTCTTATGTTCAAAGAATTTTTAAATTCAACAGCAATGCTATGTAAAATGGAAAAAAAAGTGATTAGAATAAGATCTATAAATCATGCTAAGATTTTTAGTTGTTGGGATAGCCTTGAAATGTTGCTATTTAAATGTCAAGACTCTTAATGTTTTAATTGTATAAGATTATCTCGATGATTCGATCTATTTCTAACAATATATTACAGTATATGATATTGAATTTCTTCTTTTATGTGTATACATTGTATGGGTCTAGGACTATTGAACGAAAGTTCAATAGTCCGAAACCACATCTACCAAACACACTTTATTGAAAGTGCTTTTTTACCGAAAAAGCACTTTCGCTAAAGTCCCTCAAAAAAGTAAAAAAAAAAAAAACAAACAAAAACAAAAAAGCACACAACTAATGTTTATGTCCCTGCACCCCCCATGTGGGGGGCTGTGCCCCCCCAACTTTTACATCCTCACTCCGAGATCGCACTACAGTGGAGAAAAGGGAATATTCCATTATCCCCACTGTACTACAATCTCAGCAACAGCCATTCCCCCACGATTTTCCTTACTTTTCAGCATACTTCTGTGAAAATGCTTTTTTGGTGAAAAGCACTTTCGCGAAAGTATGCCCGGCCATTTCAGTTTTGGTGAAATGGCTGTTTCGGGGAACAGTACAAGACCCACATTGTATATATGTTAAACAATAAAATTTTCTTTAAAAAAGTTGTTAATGGCTGGGGAGTTTTCTGATGTAGAGAAAAGTATGTGTATTGTAGTCAGCTGAGAAAGAGCTAGGTGATGTGGTAGTTCTAACCAGTTTAATTCTTGATGGATAGGCTGTGGCATGTTCTATTTTTAAAGTTTACTGAAAATGTGTCTATTTTATTATAGCATTACTTATGTTTGGACAGTTTCATGACTTAACATTTAGTGAAGATTCAGGCAGCATAGAAGAGAGATGGCAGTAAAAAAGTAGTGGCTACATGTCTTCTGGCTATGTCACTGAGGTAAGTTTTTACTCTTATATTGATTTATTTTTAACAATGTTTGATGTATCATAGTTGAATTTCAACTGGTTATGCATGATGACACCCAGTAATTTATATTGTGTGGTTTACTTATTCTATCACAGTGTTATTGGTAGAGATGATAGTGACATTGTTGTTTTGGTAGAGATGTGTTTTGTGGTGAACAGCAGTAATTTAGTTCTATTAGATTTTAGAAGAAATTTTGAATTATTTAGCCATGTTTCAGTTGATAAGGATTATTGTATCAGGTGTTGGAGTTTAGAGAGAGAGAAAGAGATGTGGCAGAGCAGATTAGGGTCATCACTTTAGAGTACTGACCCAGGGCAGCATTATTTGTAGCAGTGTAGAGGTCATTGATGGATATAGTGAAAAGTATGGGGCCTAGTATAGATCCTTGTGGGACTCCATTAGTTACTGGTAAGAAGGTGGAGAAATCATGGTTCCATTTTACTGTTTGTGCTCTGTTTGAGAGGTAGCTATGATACAATTGCAGTGAAGAGCTAATGCACCCTGAGGATAAGAGTTTATGTAAGAGTTTCTGTTGGGAGACATTATCAAAAGTTTCTAGAATTTCTATGGGTGTTTACAGTATTAATAAAACTCAGCAAAGAAGTTGTGCTGTGATGAGGTCAGATGCTGTGTTAGAGTAAACACGGAAACTGGGCATCTAGAAGATAGTTATTAAGTTGCTTATGAATGCATTTTTTAAATATTTTTGATACTGGAGGTAAAATGGCAATCAGTCTATAATTTAAAAGAGCTGTATTGATTTCATCTTTGTACAGTGGAATAATAAAGAAACCACCATATAATTCTCATTTTAACTGCTAATTAATCAAACGTTCAAAGTTTTCATGAGGAAGGCTGATAATAAAAGTCTGACATAACATTGATTTCTGAAAGCATCACATCAGGATCTTAGAAGCATTGAAAAATGGAACAAGTTATCTGTAGTTTATGGTTCTCACAGTCCCACATATCCAACAAGTGGTATGAGTTAATGTAATTGGCATATAAGTTATGTCTGTTCAGTGTGCACCTTTAAGAGTTTTCAGGGAGGAATTAAAACAACAGTAGTTTGAAACATTTGTAATTGTTTGTGATAGGACATTACATTCTGTGGGCTTAACTATAGAAAATGTCCTTTTGTAGTATTCTATGTTGTGTTCTGGAATAGTCTCCATCAACAGTGTAGAAGAAGATGAAGTAACTATTATGGGATATGGTTTACATTTTCATAACATTGCTATGGTGGTGTTGGTGTATGCCCTAAGTGAAAGATCTTACAATTTAAAATACAATTAAAATATTTCTGACAAAACTTAACAATTGCACTCTATTTGTCTGATGACTAAAGCAGACAGTTATAGGCCTTCATGCAGCACAAAATACAAATAACTGAAAAATTATTTAGATTTCCTCTCCTTCTAGACATGAAATTTTATCATTGCATCTTATGTGAAAAAGCACACTGGCTCTCCATTACTGAGTCACCTATCTCCTAAGTACATGGATATTTAAAATTCTTAACTAAGCTACAGTCTACCTCACAAAAATACTCCAAATCAGACTACAGAGCTAGTCTATTAGAAGCAGCCAAGAAAGCATTTTCACTTTGATTAGATCTGATTAATTGATTGATTGATTTGTATTTGTTTACAGGAATAGAGCACACAATGACTGACTGCAGGCTCAGCTCAGGTTACATGAAAAAGTATCAATTGTATTCATTAGTAAAGCAGATACATAGAACATTCAATAACCTAAGCAATACACACATGCATACACACACACACACACATATATATATATATATATATATATATATATATATATATATATATATATATATGGTTCTAGGACGTAACATCGACAAGGAAAAGACCGACACCGACTTCACCGACGTGAAAACACCGACACAGAAATAATCGACACTACAAAAAACGGACATTTCACAGGTAAGGGGTTTAAAATTCGCTAATCAAGCCTACCATGTTCAGGTAAGGTGGCAGTGTTATGCATGTGTTAAATTTAAACCCCTTACCTGAACATGGTAGGCTTGATTAGCGAATTTTAAACCCCTTACCTGTGAAATGTCCGTGGTTTGTAGTGTCGATTATTTCTGTGTAGGTGTTTTCGCGTCGGTGAAGTCGGTGTCGGTCTTTTCCTTGTCGATGTTCGTCCTAGAACCATATATATATATATATATATATATATATATATATATATATATATATATACATACAAACATTAAACTTTCCATGGAGGAAAAGGCCCTATTAAGAGAAGGATCCTCTTTAGGGAATCAACTACCTACAGGCAGGGTCTATATTACATTATCGAATACTCATGTATTTGACCCGTAAATGTTAAAAATGTCAAATGTCAAACATTTCAATGGAGATATCCGTACAGTGCGGAAATGGAAGTTTTCCAATGTCTGCACTGTATGGCAATCTCGGAGTATATTTAAGTAGCGGGGGTAGGGTGTCCAGCCCTCCACGTGGGGGGGCAGAGGCACTTGCCCCCTGCTTACAGTGTTTAAATGGTTTGCTTGGGTGGGTGTTTGGGTTTTTTTTTTCCTTGTTTGACGTTTAACTTTTCCACATTTACTGGTCGACTGTTACATTTTCAAGTGCATGAGTATTCTATAACATAATATAGACCACCCTACAGCCATACCCCTCCCCCCAAAAAAAATAAAAATAAGAACAAAATATCTGGAAGTATTCAAAAAACATCTCAGGCATCATCTTCCTGAAGAATCTAACTGCACATGCATTAGAGACTTCTACTCACGCATACTGCAGGCGTTCCAGGGATAAAAATTCAAAGGGGGATATTCCAGGTTGAACCTTTGTCACTGCTACTCTTTTGTCTTGCCATTAACCCATTAAACTGTATACTTAATGGATTAGGTCATGGTCACAATTTGATTCTTAGAAAACAACAAAGTATAAAGACTTCTCATATTCTTTTTGTGGATAATTTAGAACTACATAGTTCATTAGATGAGGAACTGATAGCACAACTGCAAGTGGTCAAAGCATTCTCAGATGATATAAGAAAATCATTTAGTCTTGATAAATGTGCAAAAGCAACATTTAAAGCAGGAAAGATGCAGCATCAAGAAAATATTTGTCTGGGATAGAAATGTGATGTAGAGTAACCTGAGCAGGAGGGAGCACATACATATTTGGGAATTGATGAAGGTTCGACAATAATACATGAACAAATGCAAACAAAACTCAGTAAAGAATACTCTAGAAGACTAAAATTAATACTGAAAACAACCCTGACATCTAGGAACAAAGTCCAAGCTATACACCAGTTTGCTCTTCCTGTTCTAACTTACAGTTTTGGGGTGATTGACAGGTCCTGGAAGGTATTGGGTAAACTGCACAGGAAAACTTGACAAATGCTTCATGTTTATCAACTGATATATAAAAATCAGTGTATACCAAGATTATATATTCCACATTCTGAAGGAGGTATGGGCCTCCTCTAAACTAATTACATGTATAGATATGCAAGCATAGGACTGCATATGGATCTATGGTTATTCATCAAGCATTCTTTCATTGAACGTCTGATCATGGAATACTAAATATTAAACGTTCATTCATTGAATGTTCGTTTCAGCGAAAGTGTGATATGGAGAAAGTAACTAGTTGGCCAGCATTTCCCTGTCTCACACACCACAGTGTTTAAAATGCACACAGGTGAGGGGACTGCATACCCCACACACCCCCAACTATATATACCAACTTTGAGGTTGTACTACAGTGGGGAAAAGGGCACATTTCTACTTGCTCTTTTTCCCACTGTAGTGCTGTTTGTTAGGGATGCAACAGATTAATAATGTCCATTACAATATCATATAGTACACTCTCCTGCAGTTGAAGGGAAGGACTGATCAAGACCCACCTGCATATTGATTATTTCAGGCATGTCTGCTTGCAACTATAACTACCTACACAACAAGGTATGTAACTTAGTGTATAATATAACTGTATTTTAATAAATAGCATTATGTATGCCAAAGGGGATTATACAGGTACATGTGTGTTTCTGCTTTAATAAGTTCTGCTGGTGGATCATCTAGCACAAGATGATATAATAAGACTGTGTCAGCAAAACATCAATGGCTGCTGCTTGTGGCAGCCTGTGAGTGGAATGGCCATTAACATCAACCATTACAATGGCTTCTGTATAAGTAGAGTCTGAACACAGTGTCATCAGTTCAAGATGTGCATTGTCTACCTGGGAGTGCCTGTCAGGTTCTGTAAGTGTCCTCAGCACACAGCATCTGAAATGCACACCTTCTCAGAGGTGTGGATGTCCACAATAGGGGATAGATGGGGGAGTGATGTGCCAGCTTGACTCCAGCAGCATTTTAATATGGTTATGAAATGTGTCCCTAACCAGCAGCTATAAAGGTCAGTGATCCAGGCACTCTCACTGTTTACCCAACGCACTGTGGAGATGTTCAGTTTGCTGCATGGCATTTGGAACAAAAACCAACAAGTAGGTAGTGATATGGAGGAGCTGCAATTGTATGTGTACCAACAGTTAGTGTAAGTCACAAAGCTCTGAAAAAATGAAGTATGGCTACAGGGAAGTATACACAGAAATCATTGAGTTAGTTATTTGTCTGTGTTAGTCAGTGTTCTGGGGGGAATCTACGACTTTTCCTAGTTTGTAATTGTCTGTAATTCTGGTAAGCCAGAGGCCCTTGACATTTACCTTGACTTCTGAGAAGTAGATGTCAAAAAGGAGTGGACCCAGCACATAGCCCTGGGTGACTCTGCCAGTGACCAGCTTCTTTGTGGAGGTGATCTCGTATATCCTAACTTCCTGGGTCCCATCTGAAAGCCAGCTAGTTATCCAGCAAGTATCCTAGGGGTTTGCACCTATATCAATGAGTTTGTTCACAATGCCCAAGTGGGGAATTGTATCAAGATTTGTAGGCAGGTCAACATAGGCAGTATACACTGCTTTGCCCTCTTCCAGTGCTTTGGTGATCTTTTCAAAGAAATCCACCAGGATCAGTAGGCAAGATCTACCCTTGATGAAACCAAACTAGGTAAGATCCAGTGTTTGAAGATTTTCTATGTCCTTAATAATTCTTTCCATGAGTTTGCATATGAGACTGATCAGACTTATGGGTTTGCAGTTCGGGGGGTGTGTTGATTGCCCATCCTTGTGCAGAAAGATAACTGTTGCAGTTCTCCATTTGCATGGCACAAAGCCTGTTTGAAGGCTTTGACTAAACAGTGATTCCAGTGGTCCCAATAGGCCATGTTTCAAGCTATTAAGGAGAAATCTGGGGATATTATTGGTATCCATCGATGCAGTGTTTTTTGTAATAGAAAGTGCCTCTAGGACCTGCTACCTAGTGATAGCTGGGGGGTATCATTTCCTATGGAGCAGCCAGAGACAAAAGGAGCTCAAGTTGAAGCTGAATTTGTCAGACAGCAGATTTGCTATATCTTCCTGCTCCTTGTATCTCCATTTATAATCAGTTCTGCATTCTGCTGTGTGCTGCCTTTGAGGTTTTGGACATAGCTAAAGAAAGCCTTGAGATTGTCCTTTGCCTTAGGAGCGTTCTTTACCTCAAATCTGGCTTTTGTTGACTTAAGTTACCCTCTTAGTTGTTTGCATTGATTGAAGTATTTGTATTGTGCTGGGTGTAGCATTTCCTAATCTTGGCTATGACTTTTTTTCTTTTGCTATCCAACATGATTATATTTAGATTTCACCAGATTGTTTTCTTTTTGAGTTAGTTCTGGGCTTATTTATGGTAGACACAGCTGTCACTATGCATTTATTGACATAGTTTTACAGTTTTTTTAACAAATCCACATATGCAGCTGTGTTCTCAGGGCTTGATGGCCTTGACATTTTGACAAATGATCACTTAGGAGTAGGAAGTTTGCATCAGAATAGTTCCTAAATGTTATGGGGTTAACCAGAGTCACAGAATTGATTTTTTTATTGTGAATGAGACAGCTTTGTGATCTGCCCTTAAAAGACAAGACACTGTACTAGCAGAACTACAGCATTCTCCCATGTCTGTGAGTACTATGCTGACTATGTTTGCACCCCTAGTTGGTGTATGTACTGTCTCATTCAAAGTGTTTGCATTTAAAAAGTCCAGGCATCTTTGGACCTTTAAGTTTGGGGTCATGTAAGTATGCCAGTTTATAGCAGGGTAATTGAAGTCACAAATTAATATGGCATTAGGTTGAATGGTGAGGGCCTCCAGTAAGTCCAAGTATGAGTTATGGGTTTATTGGGTCATACAGGATGACCTATATCTTACAAGGATATGATATGGGACTTTGCTTATGGAAATCTGGACATCGCAGCTCAGGCACATCATCCTGTTTGACTAGTCTTCATATAAGTTTGTTGTTGATATAAACTGAGACACCTCCACTTTTTGTCCATGCCTGTGCTATGGCTGGCCTGAATGTGTGGATGGCATTGTAGACCTGCTCTGCTGAGGTATTCTCTGTGGCTTTAAACTATGTCACAGTAACTGGCCAGATATCCACATTCTCCTGGATGAAAAGACTCTAGAGGAAGTGGAGTTTTTGTTTAACCTCTTGGTATTTAACAGTAATATATTTAGATTCCCTTTGGTTGGTTTTGCTGTGTTGGAATGTTTGTCAGTTTGGCATTGCCTAAAAAGCACTATGGAGAAGAGTAATGTTTTAGCCAATATTCAAAAGCTTAGAGGGGAACAGGTGAAGATCATCCTTGGCAAAGCAATGTGGTCTGTTGACCATATCCTCCCATGCTGAAAAATATTGTACCCATTTGGAATGACACTAGAAACAAAGAAAATTATTGAAGTCAAGCATCTTTCATTTATATTTTAGCATCATCCTTGGTGAAGGTAGAATACTGCTCGATGCTAGGCACATACCAATCTGAGACACATAGTCTAAGAGCACCATAATGTCTCTGCTTGTAGTGTGCAAAGAGGCATGTCTCAGGTCATTTACACCCACATGAACTTTGACTGAGTCATGCTGGTACTTGTAGTCTAATGATTTTAGTACATAGGTGATATGGTGGATCCTGGCCCATGACAGACAACTAAAAGTGATTTTCTCCTTATTCAGCCTGGTAAGTGAGACATCTGTATGTCTCACAGTTGAGTTTCCTATGATTAAAATATTGAATAATGTGTTGGCTTGCCCTATGAGCTTTGTAGTTGAGGATCCAGAGGGTGTGGCTGTATGTGTCACATTCAGTGTTGTTTTTTGTGGAGTAATTTTGGGGTTGCTGAAGAATCTATTTTTAGGATGAATGACTAAGTATTTTTTGCAGTTAGGAAGGTTGCTTTTAAGGACCACGGCATATGTTATTCTATGTGTTGGGTCAGTACTATGTGTGGTGGTTGCAATGCTTATGCTAGCAACATCCTGATTATTATTTTGAGTGCTTTTGTGTGAGAGTCTTTCCTCCATGACATTGTGTAATTACATCTCTTACATGATGTGTTGATTTCTCTAAGGATTAGTTCATTGTCAGTGAACGTAAGAAAAATCCTTCATTGTCTCTGGATGCCCATATCTACCAATCTAGTTGTGGAAAAATTGGGAAAGTGCCTACCCATGGTGTCAGGACTACATAGGGGTGGTATTGCAGCTAACGTGGGCACTGGGAGGGTAAAGACTACGACCAGGCTATGTATGACATGTGACTGAATTCATGTTGCATTGTTTCTCAGTACACAAACACATTGCTCTTTATAGGTTCATAGGTTCATAGGTTGGTACTAGGCTATCGGCCCTAGAGCCTATACAAGCCTAGCCAAACAATTCCCCAGATATTTCTTCCCACAGTATTTACTTCCCTGAACCCCTGTCTAACAGGGTGACTGACATGATCTCCGGGGTGAATTTCCTATCTCCCATCCAATCGTCAAGGTTCCTTTTGAAGAGGGCCAAGAAGGCACTCTGCTTGACATGTATGGGCAGTCTATTCCAGAGTATGGAGAGTCTCTGGGTCAGGAACCTATCCCTCCAGCATGTTTTGTTCATTGTGATGACAAGGTTTAGTTCCCTGGAGCATGTGGCTCTGAAGGATTGGGATTTCTTTAAGTGGAGCATGTCCAACAGCTCAGGGTTTGACATGGCCTTGTATGTTAAGCAGAGATCGCCTCTGAGTAGACAATATGCCACAGAGTATAGTTGGAGTTTTTTTAGGCAGTCAGTATAAGGCATCTACTTTAGGCCTGTGATTCTTTTAGTGAGGTATTTCTGCGGCCTTTCCAGCTGTTGCAGATGTCTTGTGAGGTACATACCAAACGGGGTGTTGTACTCTATAATGGATCTAATGAGGGATGAGTACAGTGGGACAATGACCTCCTTTTTTCTGGATGAAAAGCCCTTAGTGATGAGGTGTGCCACATAGAAGGATTTCCTGACTGTTGTGGCAATGTGGTTATCGAAGGTGAGACCACTGTCCACCTGTGTCCCTAAGTCTCTCATCACACTTTCGGTGTTTAGTGTACTGCCACCTATGTAGTAGTTAATGGGTATATGTTTTTTCCCAAAGGGGATAACTATACATTCCTTGGCATTAAGCTTGAGCCCATGGCTCTGGCACCAAGCATCTGTTTCTGTAAGGCGCTTTTGTAGAATATCCACATCATTTGGGGATTCAATAATGCCTCCCAGTTTGCAGTCATCTGCGAACTTTGTTAGCCAGAGTCCCTTAGTGTTGGCTTGTACTTTAGAGAAGTAGATGCTAAATAACAGCAGTCCCAGGACTGAACCCTGAGGTACTCCATGTGTCACTTGTCTGGAGCTGGATTTGGAGTCGGATACTTTTACAGTCTGGGTTCTGTCAGTAAGCCAGTTGGCAACCCATCGAGTGATGTTAGGCATTTATGCCCAGCTTAGTAAGTTTATCTATAATTCCAGAGTGGGGGATGGTATTGAAGGTCTTGGCATGGTCCCGATAGGCTGTGTGAACTGCCTTACCCTCGTCCAGAGCTCTGGAGACTGATTCAAAGAAGTCAATCTGGTTCAGGAGACAAGATCGGTCCTTCACGAACCCAAACTGGTTGGGGTCCAGTGTCAAGGTTGCCAATGTCTTTGTTTATAAGTTCCATGATAATGTGTTCCATGCCCTTGCAGATCAGGCTCATCAGAGTGATGGGACGGTAGTTCCTGGGATCCAAGGTGGATCCCCCCTTGTGGAGTGGGATAACTGTAGCTGTGCACCCCTCAGTGGGCACGAAGCCTGAGGTGAGGCTATGATTAAACATGACACTTAGTTGAGGTGCCAGTTCATTTTGTAGTTGATGTAGTACACAGCCTCGGATGTCATCAGGTCCCATGGATGCTGTATTCTTAGCTTTGGAGAGTGCGCTTTCTACCTGTGTGGCCGTGATTACCGGAATTTGGCAATCTGTTGGTATTGAGATGAGCCCTTTAGGGGGTGAGAAGGGAGTGAAGTTGGCACTAAATCGATCTGCCAGGATATTGGCAATATCCTTGATATCGGTATATTTAATGCTATTCTGTTGTAGCTCAGAGCATATCTGAGCATTGCCATTTAGATTCTTGACATAACTATAGAATGCCTTGGGATTGTCTTTGGAATCTTTGGCAATTTTATTTTTGTAATTAGCTTTGGAGGATTTTATGAGGGATCTCAGCTTCTTACTGAGGCTGGTAAGGGAGTATTTTGCATCCTGGGATTTGCCTCTTTTCTGCAACAGTTTCTTCCTTCTGTTGTATAGTTTGTTTATGGCAGGGTTCCACCAGATTAGCTTCCTTTTTTTGGAGGAAAGCATCTTGGTTCTATGTGGGGTGGCACAACTCATGCACAAGTGGATGTGCTGATACAGTGCCTTAGCGTAGGATTCAGCAGTTGAACTTTCAGCTCCCATGTGCATGGGTGCCATGAAGTTTGTCACTTCTGACTTAAGTAGCATGAAGTTGGCTAATGAGAAGTTTTTTATGGAGGTTTCCTTACTGGGGGTGGGGGGGGGTGGGAGTGGGATGTGGATGTCAAGGGTGATTTGCTTATAGTCAGACCTGACCAATGATGGGGTGACCACTGGTGTGGAGCATCTATCTCCGATGTTGGTAATGACCAGGTCTAGAATATTGGAGTTCCTAGTGGGACAATGGATTAGTATATTTAGAATGGTGTAGTGAGAATCTTGGGGCATGGTGGGGATCTGCAGCAAGCTACAGTTTCGATTGCAGTCTTACCTAGTGTTAGTTGCACCTGGAGAATTTCAGATGGATTGTGTTGGGCAACTAGCCTGGAGGTGTGAATATCCTTGGTGAATATGGACACTCCTCCACCTTTAGTGTTTCAGTCTTGGTTTGGTGACCAAAAAGTGTGGTAAGAGTTGTAGCCTGGTATTGCAGGGGTGATCTCTGGAGTCTTGAACCAGGTCTCAGTTGCTGCACAGATATCGATGTTCTCAATTTTTAGGAGTGCCTCGAGAGAGTGCATTTTAAGGTTTAGACTTCTAGCATTGAGTAGCATTACCTTCAGATTTTGCATGCTTGTATCTGTTACAGTGGTGGGTTTGTCCTTTGAACTTGCCTAAAAAAGGCACTATATGGGGTAGCAAGAGCCTTAGCCAGTAACCTGAATCCCAGGGGTGACAGGTGCAGGCCATATCTGGCAAAGCATTGTGGTTTGTCGATCATGTTGTCCCAGGCAGACAGATACTGGATCCCCTTTGAATGACACCAGAAGCTTAGCCAACTGTTGAAGTCAATCATTTTGTCCTTATACTGTGGTATCATTCTGGGTAAAGGCAGGATGCTACTCAGGGCTAGGGTCATACCTGCCTGAGCCACATGATCCAAGAGCTCTTTCATGTCTCTTTTCATGTAGTCCAGGGAGGTACGTCTCAAGCCATTCACTCCAACATGGACAATGACAGAGTCATATTTGTACTTGTTGTGGAGTGACTTGAGTTCATGCATTATGGTGGTGGATACTGGCACCCGACAGGCAGCTGACTATAATTTTCTCTTTGCTCAGCCTGGTGAGTGAGACATCAGTGTGCCTGACTATAGAGTCACCTATGACTAAAGTGTTGGGTATGTTGTCTTGCCTTAGGGGCTGTTGTTGGGTGGCACACTGATGTTGTGAGCTATGTGTCACTTTGGTTGTGACTGGTGTTTGTTTGTGTTTCAGCTTTGGAGGTCCTTGTTGCTCAGGTAGGTTAATGTTAAGAGCTTCCACATATGTGGGTTTAGTTTTGCTATGTGTGGGTGTTGTTGATGTGGGTTTTGAATGGCTATGTGTTGCTTGAGGTGTAGTGCAGGTGTTAACCTTCTCCTCTTGACTGTCTAGCACAATCTTGACCGGAGAGAGCTTTGCTTCCAGTTTGGCTATGTAAGTGCATCTCTCACAGGTTGTAGTATTGGGTCGTAGGAGGAGAGGATTGTCTGTGTACATGAGGCAGTTTCTGCATTGCCCCAGTATTCCCAGATTCACCAGGTGAACAGGAGAAATCACTGGAAGCTAACCCTTGGACATGCCTGTTTAGGTGCTTTTTTTGTAAAGTACAAGAGCTGTTTTCCCTTACCTTTGCAAGGTACTTTGTAATTATGGGCTGTTTAGTGCCTACGATTAATTTTTCCTTATTACCAAGGAAAGTTGAGTGCTTGTATCACTTTAAGACTTCCTAGTGCTTTCCAACGGGTTCTAGAGCAAGTACTAGTCACAGGGTTCAGATTTTAGTGCTACTACTGAGAAAATAGCTAGTTCTAACGGAAAATTTGAAGGGCAGACTTTCTGGCACCTGTAATAGTTTAACCATAGCCCTGCAGTTCTGCACGATGTGAAAAATGCACAAACACATGCATTTTTAAGCCAGAAAGCTGAAAGGGATAGAAATCAGCCCAAAATGGCTACTAAAATTACAATTTCAGAGCTGGAAACCATTCCTCTAGTGTTAGATAGGCAGTATGATTCTCACCACTCCCACTGGTAAGCAGTAGGACTTTCATCCCCCACAGCAAGGTCTAGATAGCTGTGAACACAGAAAATAAAGTCCTGAAACCAGCAAAGCCTGGGATCTGGACTATACTAGCTAGGAAAGGTGGGAAATGAACAAACAAGATTTTTTTTGGTTAAAACAAGCCACTAAACAATGCAGTAATACAGTAAATAAACACGGAAAAGGGCTAACGCACTTGAGAGTGTGTAACCCTAAACAGTAAATGCAATTAAAACTCTACAAAATTAGCAATTTAAAACTTTTTGAATGAAGCAATGCAAGTGCACAACTAAAAAATGATTTAAGAGGCAGTAATACAGTAGAATAAGTAGCTAGTCTGCATATACAGAAAAGTCTATATATACAGAAAAGCAGCTAAAACACACTAAAACAATTCAGATGCAGTGCAACCTAGAGCACTTGAGTTGTAGCAATAGTAAGACAAATACAGTTTTAGTAAATGCATTAAAATATACTCTATATTTCCAAAACGTTTGTGAAGCACAGTCAGAACACAAGGAGGTTCAGGCAATTTGTTTTTGTAAGAAAGGGAGAAAGGAGGAACAGAAGGAAAGAATCTAAGTAGGTTGGCCTTCTCAGATGTTCTGTCTGTATTATGTAGAATGAGCTAATGACCCTAAACTGGGAGGAGTATCCCAGATCAAATTTACAGTAGGGGCGGGCAACTGCAAAGCCACCGAGTATAACAGCAAGACACCAACACCGAGGGAGGGTGGGGAAGAATACTAAAGCTAGTAGCCTGCACTCTTTTAGACAGTAAACACTACAGAAATGTTTATCACAACAGTGAGACACAAAATGAAAGTTTTTAAACAGATAAAGGAGCAAGAAGACTGCTTTTAACTGCAAACAAATCAGTTCCTTGGCAGGAAATTAGAACAAACAAATTGGAGCTTAACAAGTACAGAAAATACCTTTCGCACAGTGAAACTATCTCTAAAGCTTTACAAACAGTGTGACAGTAAAAAACTTATTTCTCAGCCCTGTAAGGCAGACAATTTTACTTTAACAGTGCAGATTAATAGCAATAAAATACAGTAAAAAGTATGCAACAGGCAGTAAAAAGTGCTATATATAAATTGCTAGAAGCAATAACCAGTATAAATAAGCCAAAAAAAAAATAGGATACTTATTGTTATATATCTCAGATCAGAGTTGTAGTCAATGCCCCTCCTCCACTCGGCTCAGAGTGTATAGACAGAAATCCTCTCAAAGTTACGGCTTAAATACCAGAAGATACAACCTTAGATAAATTTAAAAAAAAGCTCAAAAGAACCAATGAGTGCTTACTCCAAGCCCTAGACCACCAACCCCCACTAGCCAGCAGCCAATCGACACAATCCTGCCACAAAGTTAAAGAAAGGCTTCTGCTAATTCAAGATGGCCTGGTCATATGCTCAGAACAATCACTGCAAAAACAAACAGGCCCAAAGATAGCAAATCTGAACTAGGACAATACTAAAGCTAATAGCCTATGCTATGCCTTTGCACAACTAAGTGGTGGGTAAAGTTACAGGAGAATTTTTATATTGAAAATTTAGTTTCTAAGTATCCACATCTATACAAGGCACTGTGAAATATCACTGAGTGATGAGCAGAAGAATTTACAGACTCAAAGAAAAGTGAATAAACCAATTAAAAAGACAACTGGCCAACTAAATGATCTCACTTTAAGCTGTCTGCTTCCCAACTCAGACAGGTCACGCTGCCTTTCTACTGTCACTAAAATTGAAGTCCCAGTCTCCTTTATGAAAAACATACTTTATTTAATGAAAAGGTACCAGAAACAAATCAAACAAATAGCTACAACAAGCAACTACTAGGTTATTCTAAGCCAGACAAGTAGAGCAATAAGGTACACACACTTTAACTCATTAACCCTGAGTACCTTCTCATCGTGCCTCTGTGCTTAACACCAAGCGCGCCATGAAAAGATACTAAATGCAAGTTGTTACCCCCGAGTGCCTTCCACAAGCACAATAAACTCTATTGCAGGTTTGTAGCTGAGTCTAATGTAAAACACGCTGAAATCATAACTGAACTTGTAATTTATCTTATTCAGTTACGATTCAGCATCCCGTTCGATTCTCAGCTAGAGCATCTTCTGTGAGGAGGCATACATGAATGGGGCATGCCTTCGTTGAAGGTTGTGCATCAGGGCTGGTAACCCAGTACGTAAAAATCCACTACCAATCATTAGCGGAACGGAGTTCTGCTGTGGCGACCCCTAACCGGGAAAAGCCGAAAGACACAAACAAACAAGTCACGATTCAGCATGTTTTTACATTAAGTTTACATTAAACTTTTATTAGAAAATCTTCTTCTAAAGTTGTTGATAAAGCAAGTGGTGGCAGCCAATTAGATTTCTGCAATCCAAGCCACCACTTGCGTCACACCTCCACCCCCTAAATTATGTTCTTTTGTTTTGCTCTGACAGCACAGTATTCAAATATACTAGTCGGAAAGTTATAGGGACTACTCACTCATTTTTACAGTTTCTGTGCCTTTATAGCCATGCATTCCTTCTTTGTTAACATACAACACGGACTGACTTTTACAGCTGGATTCATGAGGATCCTGAGCTAAGCTGCAGTTGGTGTTTCTTTCTCGTTCTCTCTCTTTTATGCTGTGTTTTAAGACAATGTTGTATTTATTTTGCCACTGTTCACAGCTTTTGAAATTGATGCAGTTTAGTAGACTACAAATAAACCGCAATCAAGTGTATAATTCCAAATCAAGACAAATATATTTTTAAAACAAATGCTGATGCTTCCGTTATTCCTTACAAACTTCAGCACGCTCAGCATTTGAAGTGTTACTCTTGATTTTGTTTTCTGTTCAGTCAGTTACTGTAATGCATTGGTTCTGGGTGCAGATTTATAGTTAAAATTGTTGAATTTGTGCCACTGAAGCAGTGATCAATGCTGAACAATTATAGCTCTGTCTCCATTCTTGTATACTGTTCCCATAGCAACACTTGCTCAAGAACCCTCACAAAAATGATTTGCGAGTAGATTCTTTTTAATAAAAGTATGGTAGAATAATTTTGGAGTAATTAGTTTTTTTCATTTTATGTATAGCTCTCATTTTCTTTATTTAAAGGTTGTGGATTGGAATGGTTGATAATTCCAGAATGAAAACATAAAATTGTTGTATTGTTTTACTTCTTTTATATATTTTCAGGATAAGGTGGGTGGCCTTTTACAAGTAACAATTAGTAGCTTTTTTCTATCAAAAGCAGAAACATGCTTCTCACCACAAAGTTTATCCCCATGCTGATAAATACAGATTCTAATTACTCTACTGTAAGCCTGCTTATCCACCTTCGGCTTTATGCAGACTAGCTTATTTCTAAAGGTCACTGCCTTTTTTTGCCCGGTAAGCGCCGGTACCTCTGCTGTCCTTTGTTTTTTTTTTTTTTTTTTAAAGAATCTTTCTTTTTAAATAGGATATTTCTTTGTTCAGTTAACATGGTTTCATATACTGAACTCCCTGTAGTCAGGAAATATTTTGCAAACCATTACCATAGCACTGCTTCAATGCGATTAAAATGGCAAACCTTATTTTATGTCCATGTAACAGCTTGGGCTGCAGTCAGAATACAAAACACTGCATACGACCCAACGTGTATACCCATACTAATTTATTCATTCTTAAAGTACATTTTTTTAGCAAACTATTGATTTGTTAGCCACAATGTATGGCTATCACACTTTATTTAGAACTGATCTTGAGTGTGTTGTAAGAGGGTGTCGCGTAAAAAAAACACGATGCTAAGATCCAACAGTACATAAAGTTTTTTTTGGCTATTTTATTTTTTTTTGAAAATATAAAAGAGTTTTGATTTTCTTATAAAGGGCACATTGTCATTAATTTTGCATCTCTTGGAGGCTTGACATGTAGAGCGACAGTAGTTGGGACCTGGATACATATCTGCTGAGTGTAGAGTTCTCCTTTTGCCATACAATTGAGAGGGAAAAACATATACGAACAAGCTACCGAATGCAGGCCGCTGTTGACCAGTAGACTCTGCTCTCTATGGTCCCAAACAAGCCATAGGAGTATTTGCTGTATCAGTAAAGTAACTATACACAGCTGAGTTTTATACTGTTACACTGCAGTGGTAGAGGCAACAATTATAATGTTAGCTGTAGGAGGAGAGTTCATAGGCCCAGCCAGCACTTTCTCTGACTACAGCAGCTAAGTAATGTAAGGGCAAAGTTCCTGTGATGTGCACTCATCTTATTTGTTTGGTTATTGCAGGGCATTATAAGAAATTATTTATTTGATTGTGTTCATTTTGATGTAATATCGTATTAGTAATTTTAACTGCACTCTTGTTTTGACAGCTTAACTGTTAAGGGGCTTGCTGTTTGACTTTTTGTTTTGGTCAATTGAAGGAGCTTACAAGTGATGAGAGGTGTGCATGTATTTGCACAGTGTGAGGTGTGACAAGCTCCAACTGAGCCCATATCTCCATAGATAGCTGTGCTCCCTACCCCCCCCCCCCCATCATTTGCAGTGTCTAGTTCTGTTCCTGTGATCGCTACCGCTAAGTGGGATGGAGACCTGCTAATTGTGATAATATGAAATGTTGGGAAATGTGGGTATAAGCTGTGTCGTTTTTGTGCAGAATGCTTTTATGAGTGTGAAGGCGGATAAAATTGTTTAAGTGACAGCATTGCCATGATCAATCTCCTGATTTGTGCCATAACACTTTTTGTTTCTGTTCTTAACACTAAAATTGTGCTGTCAAAAGAATTACATTTCTACCGTATTACATATTTTAAAATGGTACCAATCCCCTCTGATTTCCCATAGTAGTTGTGCTTTGTGCCCTCCCCAGGACGTTTTTCACGTTCGGGAGAAAAATAAGCTAGCCTTATCAATAAAGACGTTAGATCAGGAAAATAGAACTGCTGTGCTCTGTTGCTTCTACTACTATTGGAATGGCCTTTCCTCCCCATTGCTGTCATTCTGCCTGCAAATCCTGATTAGTGGTTGCATATACTCGGATATACTGCTGAAGGGGTCAGGCAATGTGTCATTTTGGTTCATGGGCATACTTGGAAGGGCTGCGAAGGGGTAATTGGTGGGAATGGTTAATGTTGGAGTCCATAAAGTGCTTGTGCATACAGTGTGTGTGTGTGTGTGTGTGTGTGTGTGTGTGTGTGTGTGTGTGTGTGTGTGTGTGTGTGTGTGTGTGTGTGTGTGTGTGTGTATAGTCAAACCAGTCAACCCCATCTCCACTCTCTCCTTCCTCAACCCTCTGAAGAACTGTCTTTTGCTGGACACTGCCATCTGGAACATTAGATTCTTTATGGGTAGATCATGCTTACTAAACCTGGTGGACTTCTTTGAGAATATCACCAAAGCACTGGATGAAAGCAAAGTAGTACATACCACCTATCTTGAGTTAGCCAAGTCTTTCAACACAGTCCCACACTCGAGTGTCATCGAGAAACTCTCCCAGCTGGGGATTAAGCCATGTGACACTAGATGGGTAGCCTTACACACCTCACTGGCCTGCTGTCTCCTCATTGTCACCTGTGCAGCCGTTACTCTCTACATCTCGACCACCAATAGACAATTGGCACAGCGGCAATTCCTCCACCAGCAGAAATGCTTTGCGCAGACCTCTGTCAGACTGAAGTAATAATCATATATCTGAACTGTAGTCCATTTTTCATGTGAAAATAAAGAACGATGCAAAAACGTATACAGTGACTATATGCCAAAGCTTGCAGAGAGATCATATAACATTCTCACCAAGCTGTAGCTATGTATGGTATTGAACAGTAACCAGAGTCTCCACTGTGGTGCCTCCCAGTTGATTGGATATTTTCCCCCTGTTTTGGCCTGTATGTCCCTAATGGACAAAAACAGCGTATAAATGCTTGACCACCCTAGGTCTGGGCTGTGGCTGGGCCATTCCAAAACTTTCATTTTCTTCTAGTGAAGCCATGATTTTGTGATTTGGATGTATGCTTGGGGTCACTGTCGTGGTAAAAGGTGAAATTCCTCTTCATCTTCAGCTTTCTAGCAGACGCCTGAAGGTTTTGAGACAAAAGTGACTGGTAATTGGAACTGTTCATAATTCCCTCCACCTTGATTAAATATCCATTTCCAGCTGAAGAAAATCAACCCCAAAGCATGATACTGTCACCACTTCACCATGGGGATGATGTTCTTTTGGTGTTGTGAAGTGTTGCTTTTGTGCCAAACGTCCATTTCGGAATTGTGGCCAAAAAAGTTCAACCTTGGTCTCATTAGACCATAACACATTTTTCAACATGCTTCAGTCAAAACAATGTGCATGCCTCAATATTTTACTGAAAGGGTTGCTTGGGTGAATGTCTCAGGGTGTTGCATTTGTATACCTGGACATACTAATTAAGATGTTCCTTGGGGAAATACTTCTCAGGCTAACAATACTAGCATTTTAAATGTGTCCCTGGTTATGTAGAAATGTTGTAATGATGGATAACAGGAACAGTGCTGATGAATATATCCAAATATGCTGCACATATAGTCTGATTAAGTACTTATTTCTACTGAATAATGTTTGGATGGTATGAGAGGCTTAGTATTTTATTGCTGATTGTTGGCATTGCTCAACCAGATATTTTGTACAATATTTCTGCATTTTTTTACTTCTGTGTCTTATTGTAACCAGAGGAATGGTTAGGTGAGATATTATGAATTACTGCTTTTTGGACAAATTCTTACACGGATGGACAAGATAACTTAGCCATTTCTGCTTGTAATTCTCTTTGTGATTATACTCAGTAGTTGCCTGAGTGAGATAAAGGTTATTACTTGCCGACTACTACCAGCATGGAGCTACCATATATTCTGGGCATTTCTCCTGGCTTTGTCAGTCATGTGTGGAAATTAGGTGGGAGGAATGGCTCAGTAATATCTAAGTGTTATACTATTTTTACTGAATTACTCAGGACTTCTACTAACAGATGATAATGAGTCTGTGTTAGATAACAACTGCACAAGGTAATATAATAGGTATAATTAATGCCTACTGAATAGGTTATATGCAGCAATTATCACCTGTGTCTGAGCCTGCATAACTTTGCACTAATGAAAGGCAGGTCATTATCACATTAACAATAAGTGCAGTTACAATATAGCACTGAGTCATTGTCACTTTTCAGGTAAAACTCTCAGCAGCTGTCACTGTTATAAGTAGAAATTGTATCACATTGATGAATGCACAAGCCAGATTGCCCCCAGGATTCATGAAGCTTGGCGCAAGGACGGTGGTAGGCTTGCGCTGACCGTGCTGCATAGAGATCATGCAGTAGCGCCATATGCATATTAATGAAGGTGCACTGCCACCACATCCACGTGCATAGGAAACGTGCACGAGTGCATGGGGCATGTCGAAGTGCCGCACGGAGGCCTGGACATGTTGGCTGTTTACATGCAACCTAAAATGCTGAATATTACAGCCTGCCTCCAGTAGTAATCACACCTGTCAGTGTCCGTGGATACTGAAACGTATGCAAAGCATGCAAGACAGTTCTTGCGAACACAAAAATAAGAAACAAACACAAATGCACAGAGCTGAGTATTGAGTCCACATCCCTCAAACAAATGACATTTAAAATCCCGTGCCCGTATTCTAATGCAGTGTTGATAGTTATAGGTGGAAGCAAAATGCATCGTGTTAGCATGCCACCAATAGCTAAGTCTAGCCCAATGGTCAGGTTTACCACCTGTCCCACATTGTGAGGGACACTCCCCATCTGGGCAGTTGTGTCCATACCAAAGCCATTATAAATGCAAAATATCCTGCGACCATATGACATAATTATATCCCACATCTCATGTAGTAGTCACATACAATAGTTATTTTCATATGCAACATACCTACATGTTACAAGGAATAGAATAACCAAGTAAATGAAACAGAAGAAGCATCTAAACTGCTACAACAATAAGCTTACATTTAGGCATAAAACAAAAGTACTGTCCGTTGTACTGACTGTGGGTATATGTTGGCCTGTAAAATCTGATGGGTCTCCTGAATATATCCCATCCTGGCCATATGAAAAGGTGGCAACCCTACCAATGGTCAGAGCATTCGGCCAAAATCTGCACATTTTCTGTCCAAGGCATCCTTGTCAGGATGGGTCAAAGATGAACAGATATTACCAGGGTCTACCTACCATGTCATGAAAGATAAGTATTTGCGTGTACCTATGTGCATGATGTACAGCATGTGGAAGGTGAAAAATGCCAGGATAGTCCTCACAACCATACAGGTACCAGAGATATGTAGTGTATGCAATGTGTTCCCTTAACCATGCCATGTGCCATCAACCAGAGAAGGGATGGATGGAGTGTGTGGAATATGGGTGTGGGGGGGACGGGTAATGTAATAATCTGCAAAGGGGAGACTGTGTTGGATGCACAATAGGTGAACTGGAGGTGTATGAGGGAGCAGTGGGTGAATCAGAAAGAAACACTAAACAAACATACACATCCACAATACAACCTGACAGGCCATACAAACATATGAATATTAAAATGTGCAATACACATGTACAGAAACGTCACCGGCACATACCCACATAATGGTCTGGTCTGAACTGAGCCATCCAACTACAACACACCTGGATGCATAATTGAATACTCATCATCCCCTCTACAGCACACAACCCCCCATTTCTGAACGTCCACCAAATCAAGCCATACTCGGGCTGCTAGCTTGACGCAGCCATATTTGCACATAGTGACCACTACTCATATCTAGTAGTCAGTCTCACCCTAGGCAGTGCCAGGATTGCAAACTATGTATCCCTTGCATGTAAAACCCTGTCACATTTTCGTAAATCCAAAAAGATCGAAGGTTATTGTCTTGCTCAATTTTTGGATATCCCTCATGGGATAAGTATCCTGTGTAAACATCAGACTTGGTATCATGACATGATGTCCAGTCCTGTAGACATCTGGACACAAGTTGTATGTGCAGTAGTGGTTCACGAGACTGCTCAGCCTCCAGCCAGTCATGCAGAACCTACTACCCAGGATTAAACACCTGACCGTGACGCACGGCTCCCACATGAATTATCGAGAATATATACTTTACACATTTGCATAGTGGCAGTTGGATATAGGGTGATTAAGGTGCTGACATAAGCAGAGTACCTCCTGTCCCACTTTGTGAGGGACAGTCCCTGTTTGGGTAGGTGTGTCTTGACTAAGAATGATACAATGGCAAATTTCCTGTGATTGTAGGAAATAACTATGTACCATATTTCATGTAACAGTTGCCTAAAATTGATATTTCTGTATGCAAAATACATAAATCTTACAAGAAACAGAATAAGCAACTAAACTGCTACAAGAATAAGCTCTCATCTAGGAAAATAAGTAAAGTTCTAAACCCTGTACTGACCATGAGTATGTGTTGGCCTGAAAAATCTGGTGTGTCCCAAATATATCCCATCCTGGCCATATGAAAATGTGGCAACCCT